>NW_026917092.1:0-32800 GCF_035046485.1 Aedes albopictus
GGTACGCTATTAGTTTGCAATTTGAATTTTTCCCAAGAATGCGGAAAATGGTCTCGTCTGCGGGACCATTATCTATCCGTGGTAAAGCAGCAGAGCACGCTCGCCGAGTGTCTGGCGCTCTGTAATACATATCAATGAAGCGCCAGGTATTTGCATAAATTTGAATGTGAATTGCTATTGGGAAACTTGAAATGATATGCTTTTATATTTAACCAGAGCTTTTTGTCGTAATAGTCCGTACTGGAGTATGCTATGATAAATTAATTGTTCTGGTTAGGTTTAATTAAAATTGTATCAGGAATGAGCACACATTATGTCACACAACGGTCTAAATCCCGTTCTTCCTAGGTCGTCGTATTTAAATGCAGCCAATAAAATAAATAGGAACCATTTTCGAAAATGTTGGCAGTTGGAAATTATCGCACTAGATGGCATAACACCTATTATGCTACATTACTCAAGTTGTAGCTGTCACTCTACATCTTCAGTTACGCCTTACGCTCGTCAGATCACAATCTACCTGGTTCGCCCGTGTTACTCGTTGAGTCCCTGTTTAGCCTAGTCTACACATACACATTGATTCATTGAAAGAACCCTGAAAAATGATAGAATCGACCACTTCCATCATTTTTCTTGTCTTTTTTGTTGCTGGCAGCACATCAACGATGTATAACAAGCATTAAATCGGCCAAGCCTACTATGTAGCGATAATCATTCTACAATAAACACATAGAGTGGGAATATCTCGTACCAATCGCTCCGTTTTATATGAGGTGTAAAGATGACACGAAACGTTGAGAGTGACATTGTTAAGAAGGTTAATGTCACTCCGTTGAAGCTCCTCGTTTCGGGATGGGACATAGGAATTTACCTCTTATATCTAGACTCGGCACCATTACTCGATGAAACGAGAAAAAGTTTTGTTCTCATCCCTATTTACATCATAGTATTGAACCACAATTTTCAATTGTGGTCAAGATGGTCTAAGATGGTCAAGGAACATTCTCACCAAATCTCTCGGTACTAGGCATATGACGAAATTGTGTTTTGATTCTGCGCAACACAAAGGCATATGGACAGGTCGTCATTATACCATACTGAGCGTCAAGCTGCGACGATATCCTTCAACTATATCTTCATATTTACTTCCGCTGGAATCAAAAAAGGTCTTCTATTTTAGACACTCCAGATGGAAACAGAAAAAGTTGCCCACAATTCTTCCAGCAGCATTCACTTAAATACTCCCTTCGATGCAGCTTCTCCATCCACTCGAGTCCTGCTTATTTTTTAAGTTTCGACGTTTTGACCCTTCGACCTTTTGACCATCAACCTTTTGACCTTTGACCTTTTGTCCTACAGCCAGGTTCTCCGAAAGCCTGCTTGAAGTGTTATTACCACAGAGAACCACTGATTCAAAAAGAGTTTTGTTGCTTTTTTTTCTAACGATATTTTGATATTTTTCGGCTTTCGGTCACATAAAAGTGTTGATCACTTTTAATCATTGCCAACGATTTGATCCTGTGATTGAGATCTTCATCAGGGCTCGATGTGAATCATGTACCTTGTTTAAGATTCGCGTTGATCTCATGGCGGAATGTCACTTTTAGTTTTGCACCGCATTTGTTTCATTGGAACATAGCACCTCGTTTGAAATGGTGGATGGGTATACACTGTTCGAGTCCCATTTGGTACTTTGGAAACACACCTATTCGTGTTGACCAGGATGGAAGTACTGTCATTCATTTCGATCGAAGTGCTAGGGTCTAATGAAACAAGTACTATGCAAAACTAAAAGTGACATTCCGCCATGAGATCATCACGAATCTCAAACAAATTGAGCCACATCGAGCCTAATGAAGATCTCATCCACTGGATCGAAAGGTTGGCAATGGTCTAAAATAATCAACGCTTTTCTGTGAATAAAAACGGAAAAAACATCAAGTTTTGCACCACAGTCATACTACAAAAGTCCGACTACAAAATTGTAACAAAAACATAACATAATTCTAACAAACTATGATATTTATAACTCATTGTGATTCAATCATGTTCAACATCCTTAGTGGTTTCAAAATACTATAACTCAATTATATCACATTATGTTATAAATGTTTTTTGATAACTCATTGTGTTATCATTTAGTTTTAAGTCTTGGACATTTGGGGAAAATGTTACAAAATTGTATCAAATTTTGATGGAAACAAGTAATCCCGAGGCTAAAATCCATATCACATTATGTTATAATTTTGATATGATTGTACCAAAATAGGTTATAATCTTGTTCAGGCCCGTGTACTTTTTGATACAATTTTAGTTATTTTAACATCATCCTGCATCTAGTTTATAATATAATAAGTTATAGTAAAATATTATAACATCATAACACAATATGATATAAACTTGATATAATTTTCTAGTCGGGTGTGTACCAAGAATTCTTACCGAAACTTGTTCAGAAGAATTTCTGCTAAGATTTCTTCCGGAATTACCTCAACTAATCCCCTAAAGCAATACTACCAGGACTTATCTCATACTTTCTCCAGATTCCATCCGAGAACCCTTACAGCGTTTTCTACAAGGATTACAACTGGAATCGCTTTAGGTGTTTCTCGGAGATTACTCCTCGCACCCCTCCTGAGATTTACCACCGGGACCTCTCGCGAGTTTCCAATCGCGAGGCCTATCGGAATTCCTTCAGAGATTTCTGACATCTTCTTTTTTCATGGATTCCTGCCTGGAATTTTTATGAAAATCCTCATCTTTTTATGAAAATCAACGATATCCTTCAAGATTATCTCAAAGATTTGTTGCAGATTTTCTCACAAGATTTTTCCAGGGATATCTCCGAGATTCCTTCAAAAATTCCACCGTGATTTATTCAGGGATTCTTCCAGATTTCCATTTGTGAAGAAATCTTGCCCGGGACTACTCAGAGCTACCTTCAGGGATTTCTGCCAGAACTTCTTCCTCCTTTTAATGGAACTACTTCCTAGATTCCTTTAGAGATTCTGTCGGGAGTCCTGTTGGCAGGGATCGGAACACCCACTTGCAAATAGTTACACTCACTTGCTATTTTCTCAGCTCAGAAACATGTTATCAAAAAACAGTGTACGACTTTTCAATTGTGATTTGGCCGGGGTTCTGCTAAACCGAACTAAGCGCCAAAAAGTTTATTCCGAGATAATTAAGCTTCAAGTTCAACCACTCAGAAATAAACAACAGCTAAGATTATTTGAAACTTTTTCGCACACATGTAACTTACAAGCCTTTATTAACCATCAGAGATGAAGAAAACATGTAAATTATTTAAAATCATTGATATAATACCATTTAATTTCTCAGTACTTTGCACTCAGTTCACTCTGGCTGAACAAAAACATTGGAATATGGTTTATAGTTCAGTGTGGCTGACTGTGTTTCTTTGTTTCAGAGAAAACCAGTCGGAATGTGATAAAAAAATCTCGATTTTTCAGTGTCTATGAAGTTGAAATCGATATCATTCACAATCCTTTACATGAATCAGAGAGGACGCGTAGTATGGTAGCACAAAGGTCTCAAAATAGTGTGAAATGTAAACGGCAGAAGCCCTCCCAGCTCAGCCCTTCCCATCTATGTTTTTTTATAGGCGGTGCATGTGCAGGCACAGAACAAGAGTGGTTATGTCAAATGATGTCCTTGCATGTCCTGAGGTCCTGAGATGCGAAAATGGAGCAGTTTGTGTACTTCAAATTTATACTGGTCGAAGAAAACCATGAAAATGATCTGCACAAAGTGAACTAAGACAAAAAAAAATTTCGAAAATATTAAAGAGATTCGAACTTGGGTCCTTTAAGTGATAACCAAGCACTTTATCTCTAGGTCATTTTACTTAGCTGAAGGTCAGTTGTTAAGTCTGAATCAAGTTCTAAACATTCTTCTCTAGCATGGTTTTCGTGAAAACGCCATTTTTCGATCAGCCAAAGCGAACCAAGTGTTTGATTTTTTTCAAGCTTTATTATTCTTATTAGCCTTGTTGTTCAATGACGGCTCCTGGGTTAAATAATCAGTATGAGGTGTATCAACATAACGCATGTATTCAAAGCCAGTTGGCCAGGGTTCTGCTAAACCGAACTAAACGCCAAAATTTCAGAATTCAAGTTATTTACACCAATGAATGCAAAAGGTCATTATCTATTACCTGTAAAATATTTAAGGCATTCGGACAGCCACAAGCATTCCTAGAATGGAAAACCACTATAGCAGGCTGGGAAAAAATCGAATTTGCATCCAGCCAAACTGAACTGTAAACCAAAAACATGGCATCGGAAGATACTTTTTGTGCTGACCTCGAGGATTATTTCTCCGATTTATCAGATGTTCCATCGGATTTTTCCATTTCGGACAGTTCATGGAAGCAGTCGGCATCAGAATCTGGTGAGTAAGAAAAGATTCTGGTTTCCTAAAGGCTTGCATCATTGGAACAGATGTTCAAACGGGCTGATCGGCATTTTTCATAATTTGTGTCAGCTAAAGCGCACCAAGTGCAAAAAAAATAAAATAATGCGTTTCCATGAAAGACGATATTATTTTTTACCAAAGTCACTTACAATAGATCAATATACATTGGAATTGTATAATTACCAGCAAGCAGTAATAGAATATCTCGGCATTTCATATTGGTAATACTCTAATCATTTGTATGAACTTGGTTCGCTATGGCAGGCTAGAAAATGATTAATTCCTCATCAGCAGCTACAATACGTTAGGACACATCCTGATAATTATTATTTCCTACGAAATTTAGAATCCGATAGTGATGAAGATGTAACATTAGAGAATAGTAAGAATGAACTGGTGATACAGAGTGACATTTCCCCAAGCGATACAACCATCTCAGGTATTGATATATCGGTACTTAGTTCGCTCTGGCAGAACAAGTTTTGATTTTTTTTCAATCATCGAATTTTAATACAGGAGAGTACGCCACATTGGAGCCTTCGAAGGAATTTCTCGACCAGGAACAAACCAATGGAGAGCAGGATGAATGGCCGGCCCATCCAAAAAGGCGCAAACATGCGGAACCGCAAAAATGGAAGAAGAATATTCGAAAATTACGCAGGGCTGCTGGAGAGTCGTATACCAACACTCGGGGCGTGGTAATTCCTGCAAAGGTTCTGGATGAATACTATCAGTGTAGCTGCCGGAACGGTTGTACAAAGAAAATATCGTATGATCAGCGTCTGTTGAATTACAGACAGTTTTATCAAAAGGCGTCGTGGGAAACGCAGACAGCTTTCATTGCCAAATCTGTTCTGGTTTCGAAGATTAAAAGAAGGAGGATTTCTGATCCAGATCAATGGAGGAAAAAGGAACGCAGGTACTATTTCTTACAAGCTGGCAGTTTCGATGTTCCTGTATGCAAACCAATGTATATGAATACACTATGCATAGATAGTGCAAGGATCCATCGAGCACTGCAAAAAGCAAAAGCGGGAAGTTTCGTGGACCAGCGAGGTAAGCACCCAGCACACAATGCAACGCCGGAGGATACTATCAATGAAATCAAAATGCACATCGAATCATTTCCATCTTATGCAAGTCACTACAGAAGAAGTGACACTCCGGATTGCAGGTACTTGCCTAGTGATTTGAATTTGGCGAAAATGCACGCGTTATATAAAAAATCGACCGGACCTTCGGGTATGAGTTTTTAAAAAGAACTTTCCTGGCTGAAGGCCTGATCGAGAATGATTTTATTAGCTTCCAAAGTGTTGTTCATGGGTTTTCTTATGAACTACTTAGTTGCTATCGTGGTTGACCGGATGGGTGGTGTCTGGTGGCGCGCGATGTCAGCAGAACGTGGAATGCTGATGGGTCGCGCGATTGTCGTCGTCGTCGTCGTTGATGTTGTTGTTGTTGTTGCTGTCTGTTGCTGTGCCCTGGGCGCGGGCAATGTGGGAATAATGCTTATGTTCGATATGGCTAAGTTCTGGTTTGATGATGGCGGTGTGGGCCGTTCAGTAACTGCTCCCTCCTGAAGAACGGACCGTCCCGGTTCGGTTTGACTGGTTGCTTTTGGTGTGCATGAGGAATGCTTTATGGACAGGTAGAGTATCGAAATGATGACGATGGTAAAAAGTATTAACGATATTCCAAAGGTTGATCGTTTCTGTTGCTCATGTAAAAATGTCAGCTGTTGTCGAGTTTGGAGATTGACTTCTTGCAGTTTTTGAAGTGTGAAATTGGTGCTTATGGTTTTGCTGTTGATTTCCAATCCGTTCAACGGAATCATGATTGGTTGCTGTTTTGTGGTGTATTCAATGTCGATGAATGATGTTTGGTTGATGATAACGGTACAATTTCTGAAAAATATTAGCGTGTTTCCAGAAATGTTTCGGCTGGAGAGCCCACAATTGGATGTGATCGGAGTGCTCTCATTTCCAGTAATAATGATGTAGTTACTACTGATTCGCTTAACTCGTCTCTCCTCGGTGACTTCTATGAGGTCGCAGCTGCCTGATTTTCCTCGTAAAAGTTTCGAATAACAGGTGTCGCTGGAAACATCCTTAACGTGGTGTTCACTGCACATGATACTCTGTCCTATTCCTTTACATTCTCCAGTTATTAGAAATGTTGATAAATCGTTGTTGAGTGCCTCTGCATATTGAACATTAAGCATTTTTCCATTTTTGATGACTGGCTCTAGTAGTTGATGGATGAAAACGTCTTTTCTCAGCAACGGGATCAGGATGATGAACACGATTTTGTTGTCTTTGTGAATCACTGCTAAATCTAAATATTCTATCACTTGATCGAAGCTTTCGATATTAATATTTTCACTTTCCAAAATTTTTGTTGCTTCGTTAAGTTCTTCACTGGATAAGATATCTTTTGAAATGGTGTTAACTTTTGACATTTGTATTGCTTCAAATATATTGTTGACATGATTAGCAAGAAGATCGATATTAAGATTGAGGTTGAACAATTCTTTAACAACTTTGATTTCATCTGAGATATTTTTACCATTTATAAATTTTTGTCTAAAGTGTATAAAATTATTTTTGATGACATCTTGTTGATCGTTTACAATTTTAATGAGTCTGTTTAGTCTATCCTGGACTTTAAGATTAATCTTTATTTGTTCGTTGTTTTCTGTTACTAGAGCTTTATTTTGTTCAGACAATGTGTTAAGTTGTGTATTAATTTTTACAAGATCATTGTTGTCAAGATTTCCAGTAATAACTTTAATCATATTGCCAATACCGTTAAAAAGTCCTCTTTTGGTTCTAACAATGGGTACAATTTTTCTATAAGATTTTTCTATTGTATCTAGCTTTTTGTTAATCAATATTATTGAATCATTTATGTTGAAAATTTTTAAATCGTTAATTATTGTTCTAAGTCTTCTTACGATTGGTTCTACATGTGACATATCGATCATATGGTAAATTTTGTGGGAACCCATCCTGATTCTGCCTTCTCCGAGTTGTAATGATACGAGTCCTGGGTTATTTTGTAAGTCGTAGATTTGTATATGACTGTTGATTGTCGATGTCGCTACCGTCAGGCTCATCCATAATACAATTATATTTATTGTTGCCATTCTCTGTGGAAAGAGAATGTTTACATTAGTGTTTTCGTTTTCTTTTCAGTTTGGATTTGTGGAATTTTATTCCGCTTGAGGTTATAATAGTTTTGAATCTGTTTTCTCTTAATTTGACCTTCTTAAATTTTGGTTTTGTTTTTCTTTTGATGCCTTGAATAGTGTTAAACACCTCTTCGTTTTCCTGGAAGTTCGGCTCCTTTTCTCTTGTTTTATTATGATAATCAACATTCTTTTTAGCATTTTTATCGAGTTTTAACATCACTTCATCTGTAATCTCCTGTCTATTCTCAAACAATCTGTCTAAATCAAGGGGTAAATCGTCTTCTTCGCGTTGTCCAAAAAGTATCTCGCAAGGCTTGTGTTGGTGTGCCGTATGTATGGTTTTATTATAGAGACCGAGAGCAATTTTGAATATTTGTTTCTGAGATAAATCGTCATACTTATCCTTTATGCAGCGAAAGATTTCAATCAGTGTTGAATGGAATCTTTCGACGATGCCGTTGGATTCACTATGGTTTGAGGGTGTGTATTCTACTTGAATATCTAGTCTTTGGAAAAGTGATCGAATTTCTATGGATTTAAGGGCCGGTTCATTGTCACAAACGATTTTCTTCGGAGTTGCATATCCGGTAATCAATTTAATTAAACCTGCTCTTACATCCGGAATTGATCGAGATTTAATATGAATAAGCATAGCATATCTAGAGAATCTGTCTACTGCGGTCAGGAAAAGATTGGGTTGAGCAATAAAAATATCTAAGTGAACTGTTTCGAAAGGTTTGTTAGGGATTTCTGGTCTATGTAGAGTGATATTGTACGGATGCCTTTCGTATTTGTTCTCCAAACACGTTTCGCACAAATTAACAAATCGTTGAATTTGTCGCTTCATGCCTGGAAAATAATACTGCTTGATAATCTGGGCATGGTTTTCGGCAGCTCCTCTGTGCGCGCGGTCGTGCGTCTTCGAAATTATTTCATTTTGCTCCTCGGAAGTGCGTAAATCTGTCAACATTTTCTGACTGATTCTCACTTTCAAGATTTTGGCACGACTGAAATAATTGCGATACACAATATTGAGGGTATTAATAAGAGATTCGTCGCACATGATACCATTTACTCTTTTTGGATTCATATAATCTTTAAAAATATTGAGAACTATGGCTACGGAAAAGTCGAAGCGAACAATAGTTCTTCTATGAATATTCGGAAATATTTCCTCATATTCAGTAGATTCAATGTCACCCTTTTTCAATATTATTTGATTGCTGAAGAAGTTTATGGGTAACTCTGTCATTTGAATCAAATCACTAGCATCAGATTCTGCAGAATGACATGTTTCGGCGTCTGAGGAATCTGTTGCATTATTTTCTTCGCTACCATGTGTTGCATGATCTGACGAGTCAGATGTATCGTTAGCATTTACCTCATTCCTGATTCTGGACAGTCCATCTGCAACGATATTTTGCTTACCTGGCCGATACTTGACGTCATAATCGAACTCCTGTAAACGTAGTCTCCATCGAAGCATCTTATCGTTGGGGTCCTTCAAACTAAACATGTACGTTAATGGCCTGTGATCAGTGAATAAAGTAAACTTCTTGCCATACAGATATGGCCTAAAATATTTACAACCCCATGTGATTGCTAAAAATTCTTTTTCTATTACAGAGTATTTTTCCTCTGTTTTGGTGAGTGTTCTCGAAGCAAATGCAACTGGTCGATCTTGCCCAATTGGTCCCTGCGAAAGCACGGCACCAACAGCAAATTGACTAGCGTCCGTCGTCAGAATAAAGGGCTTCGTAAAGTCCGGGTACTGAAGTACGTTACTGCTAGTTAGCAAAATCTTACACTTATTAAAGGTTTCGATGAATTCCTTGCTATGTGTAAGTTTTTCTCCTTTTCTTAATTGGGTTGTGAGTGGCTTCACAATTTTCGCAAAGTCTTTTATAAATCGACGGTAATAACCTAGGGTTCCAAGGAAACCTCTAAGCTCTGTTTCCGTTTTTGGAATTGGCCAATTTTTGATTGCAACCACTTTGTCAGGGTTGGGTTTTACACCATCGGCCGTGACTAAGTGTCCTAAAAAGGCTACTTCCTTACATAAAAATTCAGATTTGTCTAATTGAATTTTAAGGTTATATTTTCGCAATGCATCAAATACTTTGCGCAAGTTAATCAAATGTTCCTGATATGATGTTGAGTATACAATGATGTCATCCATGTATACTAAACATACTTTTCCAATTAAATTCCGTAGTACGTTATCCATCACCCTTTGGAAGGTGGATGGCGCATTCTTTAAACCGAATGGCATTTTGAGAAATTCATATTTCCCATGTTCTACGGTAAAAGCAGTTTTTCTAATGTCTCTTGGGTTCACCTCAATTTGATGAAATCCCGAGGCGAGATCAATTGTAGAAAAATAATTACATCTTCCGAGCTTGTCTAGAACTTCAGTTATGTTCGGAATTGGATATTTGTCATCAATTGTCTTTTCGTTGAGCTTTCTGTAGTCAACGACCAGACGCCACTTTTTCTTTCCTGAAGCGTCCATCTTTTTGGGTACAACCCAAATAGGTGACGACCATGGAGAATTGGAGGGTCTTATGATGCCTTGGTTGAGCAAATCTCTAACTTGGCTTTGCACCTCTTCTTTCAAACAAAATGGGTATCTATAGCTTTTTGTATACACAGGAATGTCATCTTTAGTGTCAATCCTATGTTTCACAACATTAGTAAACGTTAATTTTTCATTTTTAAGGTGAAAAATCTCTTGATAGTCGGATATCAATTTTACTAAACCAACTCGTTCTTCCTTATTCAAATGATCCAATCGTAATTGATCCATTAAATTTACGTGTACACTTCTATCAGAAACTGGTTCTGGAGGCGGTGTAATTTCAAAATTATTTTTCTCGATGCTACCTTTTAACATCTCTACTTCCGTGGGTTTATTGGTCATGTTGGTTATAATTAATTTAGTTTTAAAATTGTCGGCTTTATATAAGCCAGAATGAACAAAGGCTTCATTGTTTAAAACGAGATCTTTTGAGAGAAGAAATTCTCCTTCTTCTTCACAAGTTGGCAGCTCAATCACACGCGTTTCATTTGCATGTAATTGGAATTTGAAAATTTCTGGAAATTTCTTTTGCATAATAATGTTTGCAAAAGGTAAATGAAGGGTGTAAATACTTGCCTGCAATTGGTTCAAGGACTCATATCCGATGAGTCCATCAAAATAATCATGGAAGTCATAAATTAAAAAGACGAGATTTTCGGTCCCAGGGTTACCATAGAAAGGATTTAATTCTACAAAATGTGTTATTTGGCATCTACCTTCAACATTCTTTACTGTCATTGGTTTCAAAAGTTCTCGAATAAATCCTAAGTTTGCATGACGAGGACTAATAATGGACTTATTAGCGCCCGTATCAATTAAAAACTTTAAAGGTCCATTTTTACTATTCACAGTTATGTATGGTATGAAATTAGTGGATTTCAGCTGAGTTTCTCTATAACTGTGGCTGTTTGAAAATTTACGTCTACATCGACGTTTTCATTATACGAAGGGTCTTGATTTTGGTTTGGATAATCTTGGAATTCTTCCGGAGGATATGGGATTTCAGGATTATCGTAATAATCATTATAATCTTCATATTGGGGTCCCACTTCCTGATTTTGTAACTCATTAGTAGGTTTTTGACTAAATCTACTTTGTTGAGTCCTATTTGAAATGTTGGAGTATTGATTCTGTTGGTTATGGTTAGGTGGTCGACTCGCAAATCTGTTAGGAAAATTTCCTGGACGATTTGAAAAATTTTGTACTGCTCTATTTGGAAATGTTGCTTGTTGGTTAAAAGATGTATAGGATGTTCTATTTGGAGCGATTTGCGAAGAGTTCTGTGTTTTAGCGTTTCCTGCGATATTCATAAATGTTCTCGATGGTAGAGGGTTGTTAGATGGAGGATACATGTGGGTTTGCGCTACTTTTCGATTTTGTCTATCGTCAAAATCATATTCACAATTTCTGCGTGCAAGTTTGTTGGCCTTTTCATTGGCAAACTGGTAAGCTTGGCACAAAGTAGTGGGTTGTAAAATCCCTACGTGAGACGAGTACGGCTCATCTAACCCGTCTATGAATTTTTCCAGACAAAGCTTGTCCGTAAATTTCACTAGTTCATCTGGATGTCGCCACTGGCTATCCATCTGAATATGTGTAGAAATCCCTGTATAGCAATCGCTGATTGCTGTATAAAAATTCCTTACTGTGTTTCGATTTTGTTTGAGGGAGAAAAGTCTCTGTAAAAGAGTAGACAATTCTCTTTTGTCCCCATAAATAATTTTCAGTTGTGTTTTAATCTTGTCCCACTCAAGCGGAGTTCCACTAGAGGCCAAAAGATCTCCAGCTTCTCCAACAATTTTATTCCGAATTTCCATGAGCCAAAGCTCATAAACATTCGTCCCAATCAAATGATCGTATTGTCTGATGACACGATCGGCGCATGTAATCCAATGGTTTACTTGCCTTGAATTACCCGAAAAATTTGGTAGGTTCTTGATGAGGTCAGGAACCTTGCCTCTTTGACATTCTACATCGATATTTATCACAGGATTCCCTGGCACAGCTGGTGCTGGAGGAATCGCTGCTTCCCTCGAGTTAGCTGGGTCAGGATTTGCTCGCAATCTGTCCGAAACCTGATCCTGCCTTTCTTCTAATTCTGCTATGTGTGCGTTACGATCACTCAGCAACATATTAAGATGTTCGATTTGCTGTTGCAAATCTTCGACCTGGTCGCTTCTTTCTGCCATATTCCCTGAACGAAGACCTGGTCTTATTAAAACTGATCAAATGCAATATTACAAGTGTTCACCAAAATTCGGGAAAAAAAATCACAAGCTTCAAAAACGTTATTATTTAGACGTCAAAAAAAAACAAAATATAAAAATATTACACACAGTTCAATTCCTGCTTCACTCTCTCTCTTATCACTCTTTCCTGAATAAAAGGTTTAGCACAAAATTTGTTCTTGTCAAGAAAATCACATAAAACACCTAATCCAATCACTTATTCACTTAATCAAAATCTCTTAATCACTTAAAAAAAATCACGAAAAAATAAAGATAAAATAAAGAAAACTGGGGGACTCACCACTAATCAGCGATAATCCGTCGCCAACGTTTTCACGGATGAGCTCCCGTCCGAATGCGCCGTGCTGTCGTCTCTTGTTGAAGTAAAACGCCTCTTCCCTGGCACTTTCCAATAGGCTGCTGGTCCCTGGTTGTCCAATAGGTGGAAGTTTTTCACTCGCGAAGTTTAAACGATTAACACTTTGCGCATCCTACCGACTGCGCCAAAAATCGACCGGACCTTCGGGTATGAGTTTTTAAAAAGAACTTTCCTGGCTGAAGGCCTGATCGAGAATGATTTTATTAGCTTCCAAAGTGTTGTTCATGGGTTTTCTTATGAACTACTTAGTTGCTATCGTGGTTGACCGGATGGGTGGTGTCTGGTGGCGCGCGATGTCAGCAGAACGTGGAATGCTGATGGGTCGCGCGATTGTCGTCGTCGTCGTCGTTGATGTTGTTGTTGTTGTTGCTGTCTGTTGCTGTGCCCTGGGCGCGGGCAATGTGGGAATAATGCTTATGTTCGATATGGCTAAGTTCTGGTTTGATGATGGCGGTGTGGGCCGTTCAGTAACTTATACACGGTGTGTCTGGTGGACAACATTATTTTAAAAAAATCGGTATCGCGAAAATACTCACCAAACGAAAGCTAAGGGTCCCACCTTTCATTTGAGACTTAATTGAGAAAGTTCTATCGGCGGGTCTAGAACAATTTTTTTTTTTTGAAATAGTGTGATATTTTTTTGTATTTTCTCGAAGCACTAAGTAATAACGAAAAACAGTTTGTCCATTGCCAACATGGCTTTCCGACGGAAGATTTTTTATATGATGTTAATTACACTTCCCACAAAAGCATAATAGTCCCATGTTAATAAAAAATAACAGTAAACAGTAGTCAGTTTCGTGGTTATAGGCAGTAATGCTTAAAAATTGTAATAGTTTCAAGCAGGTGGACATGATGAGTTCAAATTTCAATTTACATGTGTACCGCATCATGCTCTAATACTCGTAATTATTATTCAATCACCGTGTTCATCCTTATAGAATGCATTTGACAAAACTTTCAATTATTTAAAAAAAATAATTATTTTCTCTATTGAGCATTGCACGATATAAGCACAGACAAACAGACGTAACACTCTTCAATAGGGCTTGGCACATGCATTTAACGATGAATTCGAATTTCGTTTGATTTCCGCGATTCTTTCACCAGAGGTGCTAATGTTCTATCGCTTTGATGTTTGCAAGTGTACACGTTGCTGAATGATACAAACGAAACTTACAGGGGGCATGTATAAAAGTGTGCGTGTTAGGCAAACATCAAATCGCATCCCATCGTGGCCGACAGTGTCTCGCGCGGTTCTACCAATAGGTGGATGCGTGTTCATGAAAAAGACAACAAAAAATAATGAATTTTCTAAGAGCTACGTCTTTTTGTCTGTGATATAAGGGAATGGCTGTGTGTTCCAAATACCATGCATTGGCTAAAACTGCAAACTGAACATGTTATTGATACTTTTACTTTATAACCAAGTTCTACAAATCTCTAGGCACAAAACATTGCCAATTTATTTGACTGAGCTGTTTTAAGTGAAAAACATCCTTAAGGCCACGATGTTAGATGCTAAGATACTATAATTAATTACAAGACGACATACACTTTCCAGAATCCTAAGATGACCGCAACTCGATATTTTCTGGAATCAAATCATTAAAACGCGTGTATTTCTAATGGGGCAGGTGGGTCAGGTCAGGACACATAATTTGAGAAAGGTGGTCCTACAATAATGGAGCAAAACTTAAAAAAAATTGCATCGATTTATTTTTGGTAAAATAGGTAGGGTATCGCGCTACTTGGGCGGTGGTTTTCTTCGTCTGTTATTTTCGTCTGTTTTCCACTGTAACTCGGTCAATTTTGAACCGATTGACTTGAAATTTTGTACACGGGTAGATACTATACCTATCTCACCGCATTCCAAGAATTGTGTCAATTGGTTCAAGATTGACTGAGTTATAGTGGAAAACAGACGAATATAGAAGCCACCGCCCAAGTAGCGCGATTCCCTACCTTTTCATAATATCTAATTGTTATCCGAGATTTTTTGTTCTCAATCGTCATCATTGAAAAATCTAAGGCGGTTTTCTCGTCCAATACTGGTATTTTCGTATCAAAAATGTATGTACTGTACTGATGCAGGAGAATTATCGTGGGATAATACAAACTTCTATATCTGGTGTATTTCAGAAAAAGTTGATCAATAATCTCAATAACCTGCAAATACAAATAACAACAAATTGGGACTTTTCTATTTTATTCTGTCTTTTATTTGTATGCTCAGCCATATAAAACAAATATCTAAATCTGTGAATATCAACTACCTTCGATGATATTGATGGTTGCAGAAAAAGCTTCTTCGAACACAGCACGCACACCTTGGTACGGTTTTCATCTTGACTTTATGATTTCATGTCATATTTGTTTCTCTAAAAGTTTGGAGCAAAGCTATGTTGAAATTGGATTTCTTTTATTTTTTGTGATTTAATACCTAATGCTATACCACACAGCAATCCTTCAAATTAGCGAAAAATGTTAATTGCTTTTACAAGTACCAGAACGTATACCGGCCTATATTGGAACGTAGTCATTTCATCCGAGCTACTTTGTTGATCGTTATATTTTTATTGACATCCAAGTCATGGCCTACTACGACTGTAAAACTTTTCGAACATTTGGCACAGTCGATAAAAACGAGGAGAATGGCAGTCGAAATAACTTCTTCTACGTGACAATAAGGAGAAGACACATATTTATACCTAAATATTGGTAAAATTCTATAACAACTCCCTTAAATATTTTTTTACACTTGTCTAGGCAACATTTTATATGGAAAATTTTGAGTATGTTTTTACCCGTTTACTCTATTAATATGATACGTTACTAATGAGCGACCTCATATACGAGCCCATTAGGTTGCACTCAAGGTTGAAAGGAAGAAAATGCAAGTCTTAGACACATTCCACGCGTTACGTTTTGTGCGAGAATCAAACTTTTGCTTCCAAAAATTGATATGTTGTCATATACATACCAACCAGCATATCAAACGATCAGATTTGGATAGAAGATTCAGTTTATGCTTTCTGATTGGGAATTGGACCTTTGTACTTCGAAAGAAAACAAGAAATACAGCGTAAAGGGACACCATCGCATAAAAATAACGAATTTTGACCGAACGCCAAGAAATTTGCTACTTTCTAGAAACAGTTTTCAAAGTTTCAGGTACTATTAGAAGAATATAGGTAGTTATCTTCATTTTGGTGCAAAAAGAATCAAAATCGACAGCAGGAGCCCGGAAATATCGTTCAATGAAGTTCAAAAACCGCGGTGTAGAAGTGCGTGGAATGTGCCCTTATAGTAATAAATTTTTGAAAAAAAAAATTGTTCTAGGACCGCCGATAGAACTTTCTTGTTTTGGCCTCAAATGAAAGGGGGGACCTTCAGCTTCCGTTTGGTGGGTGTTTTAACGATACCGATTTTTTTAAAATAATTTTGTTCTACCAGACACACCGTGTATATACAATCAATCGGCCCTGGAAAACACCTCCAAGTAAGCTTGCAGACGTACAAACGGATTTTCCACCGCTTCTTCAATTTGAAATTTCAAACTCCCAAAAAGGACACATGTAAAACGTGTGATCAATTGAAGATTCAAATAGATTCAGAAGAAGCAAAATCTGTTGCAGAGAGAGATCCCGAAACAATCAACAAACTAAAATCCGCCTTAGACGATCATCATAAACTCGTGGATTTAGCAAAAAATATACGTGCGTCAGACTCTGAAATGGCGAGACAGAAAGAGTGCCACGTTATTTGTTTCGACCTACAGAAAACCTTTCCTTTGCCAAAACTTACAACTGGAGAAGCTTACTACCTATAAGCGCCAACTCACTGTTTTCAACTTCGGTATCCATGATTTCTCGACCCAACAAGGGTACATGTATACGTGGCATGAAGGTATAGCTTCACGTGGAGCACAGGAGGTAATTGAATTATATTTTTCTGTACGCAGTTTTTTTTAATATTATTTAATTACTTATTACACTCAAACCTCCATTTAGGTAGGATCCATTTAGGTAAAATCTATTTAGGTCCCTCCATTTAGGTAACGTTACCTAAATAGAATTTGGTTGTGTTCAGAACAGTTGGAGTACTTATGATTGATGACGTCATACCCGACATTAACCTATCATTCACCTGTTTTTATTTTGGCCTCCAAACCCAACATAGACCCAACAGTTGTTCGATGTTGGTCCAACAGTGGCCCAACATACGATAAAAATTTACCCGACATTGACCCGACATTCAACAATTTTTCAGTCTGGCGGAATTTTTCAGGGTTTTTTTTGTGTTCCGCGCCCAGCTAGTCATTTGCATGACAATTCTCACCTGAGACCATTCAAAACCCCCGAAAACGCCCCTGAAGCCCCTCCCCTACAGAAACTCCCTTGAAAGTTCTCTGAAATTCCACATGACCATCTTTAAATCTCCTATTCGAGTTACTCTCCCTAGTTAAACTTCTTTGCAACCTTGTACTCCATTTAGGTAATTAACTGAATCCGTTTAGGTAATGAATCCATTTAGGTAAAAATTCTATTTAGGCAGTCCCGACCCATTACCTAAATGGAGGTTTTGGTGTATAGGTAAGCTCTTGCTTGTTTCGGTACATAAAAGAGCATGTCTCCGCCAAAAAACTTTGCGCCTGGTCGGATGCATGTGGGGGACAGAATCGTAACATTAAAGTTGCTCTTTTATGGATGTATTTGGTATCGCTAGATAGCTGCCCCATCGAAGAAATCGAACACAAATTTTGTGTTAGTGGTCACAGCTACCTTCCGAATGATCGAGACTTTAGCCAGATAGAAAACAAACTGCGGAAGATTGGAAACATGTACAGTTATGAAGAATTTTGCAACGTTGTGGCATCATGCAAACAAAACAAAAACAAGTTTAAGGTGATAAAAATGACAGCTGAAGAATTTTATTCAAATGAGGCGTTGCAAATGTTGATCACCAACCGGAAGAAGGATTCAAAAAAGAATAAAGTCAACTGGCTGAACATGAAAGTTATTCGCGTGGTAAAATCAAAACCAGGAATACTGTTTTTCAAGTACAGTTATGATCCTGATACTCCTTACCTCGAGCTGGATTTGAAGAAAAGATTAGGAGGACCTCCGCCTCTGTTAAGTGAAGCAAATATGGAACTTTTGCATCCAAACGGACACTTCATTTCGCGTGCGAAGTACAATGACATTTTATGCTTGCTGAAATATGTGCCTCCGGTATGTCACGATTTTTTCGTGAATTTGGTAGTTGATGACAAATCTGCTATCGATACCGATTTTGATTTGATCAGCGAAGATGAAGATTGATTTTTTTTTCAAACCGTTATTGTATTAGAATAAGTTTAGAAATACATTGAACCATACTGAAATAAAAAAAAAACTTATAATTTTGTGTCTGCCAAAGAGAACTGAGCACAAGCTTATAAATATTAAATTTATATTATTTTAAAATTAAATGGGATTTTTTGTGCATTTAACATTCGTGGACAATTATGATGTCCTGATAGTCTTCCATCACGAGCAAAACCAAAATATATGTATTTAAAGTCATTAATTGATGAAGCGATAGACTACGAAGTCGAATATCCCAAAATCATTTTTTTTGCGGCTTGATAGACGACATTGATAGATGATGAAAAATCATGATTTTTTTCACCATCCGACTGGTTTTCTCTGAAACAAAAAAACACATCCAGCCACACTGAACTATAAGCCATATTCTAATGTTTTCGATCAGCCAGAGTGAACTGAGTGCAATGTACCGAGAAATAAAATGTAATTATAGCAAAGATTTCAAATAATTTTCATGTATCCTTCATTTCTGGTCATTAATGAAGGCCTGCAAGTGGCATGTGCGCGGAAAAAAATCAAATAATCTTTGCCGTTGTTAATTTGTGAGTAGTTGAACTTTAAGCTTGATTATCTCGGAATAAACTATTTGGCGCTTAGTTCGGTTTAGCAGAACCCCGGCCAGTTCATCTTTGTATTGTTGAGAATAAATTGATTTTTAAATGCAGTGGATTTGGTTCGGTCTGGCTGACTGTGATTTGGAAAAATGGCGATCAACGCCATCGAAATCCAAATCGATCCTCCAACACCCGTATTTTTGATTACGTGTTAAATTCTCTCACAGATTGTTACTATGAGTCGGTTAGAAGTTAAAAATCTGACAGCGATGAGAAAAACTTGAAATGTTCATCATTTGGACCAAAACTAAAATATTTCGCTGATTCTATGGAATGGTTGACAGTTCACTCTGGTTGGATGCAATTTTATTTTTTGTATGTTCTGCCAAACAGAAATTTTGAATTTACTCCACGAATAGCTGTCAGAATTACTGGATTTTTACACGAAAAGAAGATCATCATATTCTTCATCCAATGGTTAAGAAAACTAAATTTTTCAAAAAATGGTCTTTGGTTCGGTTTAGCAGAACCCCGACCATTTTATCTTAAAATTTGCAGAGTGAGGCTTGCACACGCATATCAATGTCGTGAGAGAGCTATGAAGGCACTACTTCTTGAGGTGAATGTAAATTACACTCATCTTCCCAAGATACATTGACAGCTGAATAACAGCTTATTGAATCAAAATGTCCTAAATGAAGCTTAACAGCGGCTTATTTAGCTGTTGTACAACAACAATGTTGTACATCTTCATACACTGTTTTTCGATAGCATGCATCTCCCAGACAACCAGTAATCGTATAAGATGTTGCATAAGATGATAAAGTGGAGGCCATATGAGTGCATGCCTTTATTTAGGTGCATGTAAAACGTATACATATCGCCTCCACTTTACCATATTATGCAACATCTTATACGATCACTGGTTGACTGGGCTGAGCTAGGAAAATAGCGAGTGAGTGCCCTGCCTGCCGGAACTGCTCTCTCGATTTATCCAGGGATTATTTCTAGGACTTAATCAGGGATTCCTTTAAGAATCCTCTCGAGATTTTTTCATGAACTTCCACCTCGATTTCTTACGAGATTCTACTCGTGATTCCACCAAGAATTTCCTCAAGGATCGGGAGCCCTCGCGGAATTTCTCCAGAGATTCCCCCGGGATATCTCCCTGGATTCTTTCAGTGTTTCATATAGGGGTTCTGCTGGGATAACTTCCGGGATTTCCAGGGATTATTGCATGGATTCCTTTCAGACGCCTCATCGATTTCGCCGCCTCCAAGAACATGGCCATTCGTAGCACCTTTTTCCAGCACAGCCTCCCGTATCGTTACACTTGGAGATCACCACAACAAACGGAATCGCAAATCGACCACGTTCTGATTGATGGACGGCACTTCTCCGACATTATCGACGTCAGGACCTATCGTGGCGCTAATATCGACTCTGATCACTACTGGGTGATGGTTAAACTGCGCCCAAAACTCTCCGTTATTAACAATGTACATTACCCGCGGCCGCCCCGGTACGATCTAGAGCGACTGAAGCAACCGGATGTCGCCACCGCATACGCGCAGAATATCGAGGCAGCGTTGCCCGACGAGAGTGTGCTCGATGTGGCTCCTCTAGAGGTCTGCTGGAGTACAGTCAAAGCAGCCATCAACAACGCAGCCGAGAGCACTATCGGGTACGTAGATCAGTGTCGACGAAACGATTGGTTCGACGAGGACTGCAGAGCGGTTCTGGAGGAGCACGATGCAGCGCGGGCGGTAATGCTGCAGCATGGAACCCGACAGAATGTGAAGCGATACAGACAGAAGCGGAAGCAGCAGACCCGTCTCTTCCGGGACAAAAGGCGCCGCCTGGAAGCAGCGGAGTGCGAGGAAATGGAACTGCTGTGTCGTTCACAGGAAACACGTAAATTTTACCAGAAGCTCAACGCATCCCGCAAAGGCTACGTGCCGCAAGCCGAAATTTACAAGGATAAGGACGGGAGCCTCCTGACGGACAAACGTGAGGTGATCGAAAGGTGGACGCAGCACTTCGACGAGCACCTGAATGGCGAAGAGAATGTAGGCACGGAGGACCAAGGCAGCGGAGGAAATGACTATGTTGGTGCAGCAGAGGACGGGAACGAACCAACTCCCACGCTGAGGGAAGTTAAGGATGCCATCCACCAGCTCAAAAACAACAAAGCGGCTGGTAAGGACGGCATCGCAGAAGAACTCATCAAGATGGGTGCGGAAAAGTTGGCCACCTGTCTGCACCAGTTAGTAGTCAAGATCTGGGAAACCGAACAGCTACCGGAGGAGTAGAAGGAAGGGATAATCTGTCCCATCCACAAGAAAGGCGACAAGTTAATGTGTGAGAACTTCGAGCGATCACCATTTTGAATGCCGCCTATAAAGTGCTATCCCAGATCATCTTCCGTCGTCTTTCACCTAAAGTAAATGAGTTCGTGTGAAGTTACCAAGCCGGTTTCATCGACGGCCGGTCGACAACGGACCAGATCTTCACCGTACGGCAAATCCTCCAGAAATGCCGTGGATACCAGGTCCCAACGCATCACCTGTTCATCGATTTCAAAGCGGCATATGACAGTATCGACCGCAAAGAGCTTTGGAAAATTATGGACGAGAACAGCTTTCCCGGGAAGCTGACTAGACTGATAAGAGCAACGATGGACGGTGTGCAGAACAGCGTAAGGATTTCGGATGAACTATCCAGTTCATTCGAATCTCGACGGGGACTACGACAAGGTGATGGACTTTCCTGCCTACTATTCAACATCGCCCTGGAAGGTGTTATGTGACGAGCCGGGCTCAACAGCCGGGGTACGATCTTCACGAAATCCAGCCAATTTGTCTGTTTTGCGGATGACATGGATATTATTGCTAGAACATTTGGAATGGTGGCAGAACAGTACACCCGCCTGAAGCGTGAAGCAGCAAAGGTCAGACTGGTGGTGAATGCGGCTTCTTAGCCGCTGGTAGGTGGGACTGAGCGAGACAGGGCAAGCCTTGGCAGCAATGTTACGATAGAGGGGGATACTTTCGAGGTGGTAGAAGAATTCGTCTACCTCGGTTCCTTGCTAACGGCTGACAATAACGTGAACCGTGAAATACGAAGGCGCATCATCAGTGGAAGTCGTGCCTACTATGGGCTCCAGAAGAAACTGCGGTCAAAAAAGATCCACCACCGCACCAAATGTACCATGTACAAGACGTTAATAAGACCGGTGGTTCTCTACGGACACGAGACATGGACGATGCTCGACAAGGACCTGCAAGCACTCCGAGTTTTCGAGCGGCGCGTGCTAAGGACGAGCTTCGGCGGTGTGCAGGAGAACGGTGTGTGACGGAGAAGGATGAACCACGAGTTCACTGCACTTTACGGCGAACCCAGCATCCAGAAAATGGCCAAAGCCGGAAGGATACGGTGGACAGAGCATGTTACAAGAATGCCGGACAACAACCCTGCAAAGTTGGTGTTTGCTACCCATCCGGTTGGTACAAGAAGGCGTGGAACGCAGAGAACACGATGGGCGGTCCAGATGGAGCGTGATCTGGCGAGCATTGGGCGTGACCGACGTTGGAGAGCTGCAGCTGCAAATCGTTGATTAAGGATCGGGAGCCCTCGTGGAATTTCTTCAGAGATTTCCCCGGGATATCTCCCTGGATTCTTTCAGTGTTTCATATAGGGATTCTGCCGGGATTACTTGCGGGGTTTCCAGGAATTCCTGTATGGATTCGTAGGTGCAACAGTAGCCTCACTGCCTCAGTGACAACCCGGAATGGATCGGATAAGACGTAGTTATGCAAAACTTTCGTCAAGAATGACTTGTACTGTGCTTGACTGAGGCTGACAATTTGTTCTGGGCATGGACGGGATTGCGTCACAGAACTCTTCGTTTTTCTCTTAACTAAGAAAATTAATGCGTTTTCGTGATTAACTAATACAAAATAGAGAGATTCTAGGAATTCATTGCCTTGCTCCAGGATGATATGAATTAACTAATTTATTTCACGCGTCAATCTGGCTATCAAAATATCAAGTGAATACAGTCAGGTTTTTTTACGCGGTTTTTTTACGCGGTTTTCATTTACGAGGTTTTTTTACGCGGATTTTTGAATTAACGCGGTTTTTTTTACGCGGATTTTTGAATTAACGCGGTTTTTTACGCGGATTTTTGAATTTTCGCGGTTTTCATTTACGTGGATTTTTAATTTTAAGCCGGAATTTTTCCAGGCATTATTATAGAGTTTTTCTACATATTTCTGTAGTTTTGGTGCTTAACAGCATTAAAAAGGTAAAATATAATGCAGAGTAATTTTCTGGATATCCAAGGACATCCAAACTGTTCTTCAGTTTAGATCCTAAAGTCTACGTCTGTAACGGTAACTTCTTGCATTATACAAAGCAACGATTTGTAATCTATTAAGCCCAGTAAGTCTAGTAAGTTCAATAGACAGTTTCAGATCAGTTGGGATATCCTAGGTCATCCAAACTATTCTGGAGTTTAGATCCTAAAGTCTACGAGTGTAGCGGTAGCTTCTTGCATTACACAAATCAAAGATTTGTAATCTATTATGCCCAGTAAGTCTTGAAAGTTCAACAGACAGTTTTAGATAAGTCAGGATAACCTAGGTCATCCAAACTGTTCTGGAGTTTAGATCCTAAAGTCTACGGGTGTACCGGTAACTTCATTCATAATACAAAGCTACGACTTCTAATCTTTCATTACTTACTGAACATCTCAAAGTTTAATACACTCAAACCTCCATTTAGGTAGGATCTATTTAGGTAAAATCTATTTAGGTCCCTCCATTTAGGTAACGTTACCTAAATAGAATTTGGTTGTGTTCAGAACAGTTGGAGTACTTAAGATTGATGACGTCATACCCGACATTAACCTATCATTCACCTGTTTTTATTTTGGCCTCCAAACCCAACATAGACCCAACAGTTGTTCGATGTTGGTCCAACAGTAGCCCAACATACGATAAAAATTTACCCGACATTGACCCGACATTCAACAATTTTTCAGTCTGGCGGAATTTTTCAGGGTTTTTTTTTGTGTTCCGTGCACAGCTAGTCATTTGCATGACAATTCTCACCTGAGACCCTCCAAAAACCCCTAAAACGCCCCTGAAGCCCCTCCCCTACAGAAACTCCCTTTAAAGTTCTCTGAAACTCCGCATGACCATCTTTAAATCTCCTATTCGAGTCACTCTCCCTAGTTAAACTTCTTTGCAACCTTGTACTCCATTTAGGTAATGAACTGAATCCATTTAGGTAATGAATCCATTTAGGTAAAAAATCTATTTAGGCAGTCCCGACCCATTACCTAAATGGAGGTTTTGGTGTAGACAGCATCAGATCTTTTGAGATGTCTAAGTACATCCAAACCGTTCTTGAGATTACATGAACTTTTTTCATTGTACAAATCTACGATTTGTAATCTTTTATGTCCAGAGATTATTATAATATCTATTATTGTATCTATCTATCAGATAATTATGTCTATTATGTCCATTTCTGGCTGTTCAATTGGCTGATTTGGAATATTTTAAAACTATTTTGGAATAATGATTGATTTAAACCTATTCTTAGCTTGAAAAACTACTGTCATAGCCATAGACTTTAAAAACTGAGTTCCAGAACACTTAGGATTACCTGGAATATCCCAAAACTTTCTAAGAATGCTTTGTGACATTCAACTATCAACCCTCGAGCAATCGCGCAATCGCGCTGTTGTATTTTGTACTACACGATGAAATAATCTCGCTTTTCGTGTTCAGCATTAGCGTGGTGCTGATGGTGGTGGGCAACCGCGCGAGTTACGGAAGGTTAAGTGAACAGGATTTGCTGCCTGTACTTCGACACTTATGCGACAACTGTGAAGTCTTAACAACGAACCGGTTTAAACCAGTTTTGCAAAACTCTATCCCATTCATTTGAACACTAACCAACGAATTTTTTTAGTCATTTTTCCTTCGATTCATGTTCAAAACTATTTCATTGAATCAGAGCACCTATCAAATGAGAAGCGAATCCTTGTTAATTGAATACATTGTCACTCGAATGAGTTGCTGGACACGAAACACGAGAAAACCCTGCAAAATTCCGCCAGACTGAAAAAATATCGAATGTCGGGTCAAAGTCGGGTCAATTTTTATCGAATGTTGGGCCACTGTTGGACCAACATCGAACAAGTATTGGGTCCATGTTGGGTTTGGTGGCCAAAATAAAAATAGGTGAATGATAGGTTGATGTCGGGTTTGACGTCATCCTCCTCCTCCTCTTCTTGGCGTAACGTCCTCACTGGGACAAAGCCTGCTTCTCAGCTTAGTGTTCTATGAGCACTTCCACAGTTATTAACTGAGAGCATCCTCTGCCAATGACCATTTTGCATGTGTATATCGTGTGGCAGGCACGAAGATACTCTATGCCCAAGGAAGTCAAGGAAATTTCCTTTACGAAAAGATCCTTGACCGACCGGGAATCGAACCCGTCACCCTCAGCATGGTCATGCTGAATACCCGTGCGTTTACCGCCTCGGCTATATGGGCCCTATTGACGTCATCAATGATGGTGAAAGCTTTAAGCCTTTAAACAATAGCTTGGCAGTTCGTGTAACTTGTAGAAATTTTGAGTGACAGGCAAAAATCTGAAAATGATGTCTTAAAATAATTCGTTGAGTTCATTTTTTGATATAAAATCAAGAAGGAAAAAAAGGAGTTAAAAGTTATAAAACATGGTTTTCATTTACGCGGATTTTTGAATTAACGCGGTTTATTTTTACGCGGTTTTTTTTTACGCGGTATGTATCCCCCGCGTAAAAAAAAAACCCGAATTAATCCACTAAGCGGTGATGGCGCCTTTCTCGTGCCTTCGAAACCCCATTTCAATAAAACTCAAGCGAAATGTTGATGTACATCGCACTTTCATACAATATGATATCAGAAATCATATCGTTTATCTGGCTTTTAATGTTTGAGCCTCAAACTCTTAATAAATAGACTATCTTGAATTTGAAGCCGCCATTTAGGATTTAAGTTTGCCATCTTGGATGTTCTGGTCGCCATTTTTGGCGTCCAGGCATATTCCCTACGAAAAATATACTTCATTAAACAGCCGCCATCTTAAATTTAAAGCCGCCATCTTGGATATTTCAGTCGCAATTTTTGGAATCCAGACATCATCCCCATACCAAATGTACCAATAATGCATTGTTTCAGGCCCTAAAACTCCATTAAACAGCCCCGATATTGAATTCGGGCCACCATCTTAAATTTTAGATCGCCATCTTGGATATCCTGATCGCCATTTTGGACTCTGGAAGTCTTCTTCATACCAAATATACCAATATTGCTTGGTTTTAGAGCCTAAACCTTCATTAAACAGACGCCATCTTGAATTTGAAGCCACCATCTTGGATTTCAGACCACCATCTTGGATATTCTAGTCACCATTTTAGGATTCCAGACATATTCCCCATATCAAATATTACCATATAGCGTGCTTTAAGAGCCTAAATCTCTATTAAACAGCCGACATCGTGGAGCTTCTGGTCTCCAGTGTTGATTTCCGCACAAAACTCGTCAACCATGCTAAAAGTTACAAAAATCGCCGTAGTTTGATGTATTGCATGATGGGGCTAGTTCAGTTTTATATACGGCCAGTTCTACCGGTGCTGGTCCGGATCACTGAAATGGTCATAACTCCGGAACGCCTTGGCCGATCTGGACTATTTTTTATAGCAAACAATTCCGGTTCGATTCAAGCTATAACACAGCGTAACAAAAATTAACTTTTGGTCTGTCTCAAGAGCAAACTTATGTGTCTCTGACAGATTTTGGGCCGCTGATTCCGAATCCGGGCTCAGATTTGCTCCAGCACGTCACAATTTTGAGCTATACCTCAATTTATAGGTCAAAATATGCGATTTTGGGCTTTTTTTGACTGCAAGCCAATAAGCGTGAAAATATTTTTTTAACCAATCAAAGGATAAGTTGGTCAATTAGTATCAAAATTAACGTCTCATGCAAAATATTTTATTTTACCTAATCAAATTTTATAGTTTTAAGCGATTTATGTTAGGTAAGATATTTCCCATACAAGTCACCCTCCAAAAGTTGCATGAAAGTTTACATACTGACATAAAATGCTTATATCTATCAAATTTGATTAAGTAAAACGAAATATTTTGCATTAGTCGTTAATTTAGATGTTAATTGACCAATTTATCCTTTAATTGCTTAAAAAATATACTTCCATGCTTAATGGCATGCAGTCAAAAAAGCCCAAAATCGCATATGTTGTTCTATAAATTGAGGTATAGCGCAAAATTGTGACGTGTTGGAGCCAATCTGAGCTCGGATTCGGGTTCAGCAGCCCAAAATCTGTCAGAGAAACATAAGTTTGCTCTTGAGACAAAAAAATGTTGCGCTGTGAATCCGAAAAATCAGCCAATGGGAAGTTCCTTAAAAGTGAGTGAACTTTTTTTGCGCACATACATACAGACATAATCTCAATTCGTTGAACTGAGCTGATTGGTATATGCGACTTGATCCACAGAGCATTTTTTCGAAAAATCGTTTTTTGAGTGAACATATAGTGTTTTAGTACACTAAGTGTACGAGAAAGGCAAAGCACTGCTTTTGAGCTTTTTTGCTTTAGTTATCTAACTAAACCAATAGATTCCAAAATCTTTTTGGTAGCAAATTTAATAATCTTTCAAATGCGATAAGTTTGACCATTTCCAAATTATAGCCAGTTTGAGACAAGCAAAGTCAAAAACATGTAAAGTTCAATTACTACGTAACGGTTGAGATTTGACCATATGCGTAAAACATTTTTTCACCGGTCTGAGCCTGTTTGCTTGGTTATCAAAAAATCCTAGGTTTGCTGCGTCGCATACATAGATTCAGTTCAATTTTATATTTAGCCGCTTTCTGAGGGACACCCGAAACTGGTTACGGCACTACCGACTGTCCGTAATGTGGCCCTGACCTATATCTTTGATAACCAGTCATCAGGTTATCAAAAAATCCGTTATTTGTTGTATCGCATGCATGGGTTTGGTACTCTTTTATATTTGGCCACATCCGTCAGGACCCTCGGAACCGGTTCCGGACAACTACCGGTTCAGATATGGTCTGATACTGTTTTCCTGCTAACCGTTCATCAGGTTATCGAAAATGCCGCTGTTTGATGTGTCGCATGCATGGGTTTGGTTCACTTTTATGTTTGGCCACTTCCGGTGGGACATCCGGAACCGGTTCTGGAACACTACCGGTTCAGATGTGGTCTGATACTGTTTCCCTGCTTACCGTCCATAAGATTATCGAAAATGCCGCTGTTTGATGTGTCGCATGCATCGGTTTGGTACTAGTTTATATTTGGCCACTTCCGTCGGAACATCCGGAACCGGTTCCGGAACACTACTGGTTCAGATATAGTCTGATATTGTTTTCCTGCTAACCGTTCATCAGGTTATCGAAAATGCCGCTGTTTGATGTGTCGCTTGGGTTTGGTACTCTTTTATATTTGGCCACTTCCGGTGGGACATCCGGAACCGGTTCTGGAACACTACCGGTTCAGATGTGGTCTGATACTGTTTTCCTGCTAACCGTTCATCAGATTATCAAAAAACCCGCTGTTTGATGTGTCGCATGCATGAGTTATGTTAAATTTGATATTTGGCCACTTCCGGCGGGACACCCAGAACCGGTTCCGGAACACTACCGGTTCAGATATAGTCTGAGAGTATTTTCTTGCTTACCGTTCATCAGATAATCGTTAATGCCGTGGTGTGATGGGTCGCATGCATGGGTTTGGTGCATTTTCATGTCTGGCCCCTTCCAGGGGTACCGATCCGGAACACCTAAATGGCCATAACTCCGGAACGGCTGGACCGATCCGAACCATTTTCAATAGGAAACAATGGGACCAGATTCCGCGTCGAATGAGCCCTTGGTCGTTAAAATCGGTTGATATTTACTATCTAAAAGTGAGGTGACCTTTTTTTGTACACATACACACACACATACATACACACACACACACATACACACACACAGACATCATCTCAACTCGTCGAGCTGAGTCGATTGGTATATGAAACTTGTCCCTCCGGGGTCTCTATCAAGATTTCATTTTTGGAGTGAACATATAGCCTTTCGGTACACCTTGGTGTACGAGAAAGGCAAAAACCTGACTGTAATCAACTATTTTGGGATTGGCTTTCTCAGTCATTGAGCCAAGACAAGTATTCTATCCTGTTCCAACAGTATTTTATTCTGTTCCAACAATATATAATACTTGTCTTGATTTAATGACTGAGAAAGCCAATCTCAAAATAATTGATCAGTATCCAGTCGAAATCGCCATTGCCAGTGAATAATGTTTGATGATGTAGGAGGGGTATTCCCTTGATCATCAATGTTAATCTAAATCAAAAAATTGAGAATACATACCTTAATACATCGTTGGTTCTAGATCAACTTTACTCTATTGTTGGGCGTTTACCCGGGTAGAGGCTAATGGCAAACAAAGGACAAAATAATAACTGGTTTTGCCATCATATGTCGTTTTGCCATTCTTCTGTTATTATGAAAAACTTAAAATGGCTAATCAATAGCAAAATATACAATCATAGCAAATCTTGTCATTGATATGTTATTCATGAATAATGCTAAATAACACATCAATAACAAAAATTACTATCATGGTAAAACTTGCAATTTAGCACCTTTTATAATTAATTGAATAAAATATCAAAACAATAACATAATTTACATTCCTAGCTAAATTTACCATTATTTTGATATTGTGAGAAATTATTTATAAACATTAGGCACCATAACATATTTTACTCTTAATATACCATTAACAGTTAATAGTTACTATTATATTGTATATTTCAAGCATAACGGTGGCTACGTTCATCAAAGTGAATTTGATTTTTAAGTTCGTTTCGTTTTTAATTTCCACAAAATAAAACTGTTTTTACATTGATTGATGAACTTAAAGTTTATTGAAGAAAAAAAGAAATAGCTCATTTTACCTTTCTTCTGCTACTTTGAAATAACAACTGAATCTACCATTATTTTAAAATTGAATTTGAACAACTACACCTACCATTATTTTGATCGCCACATAAACAGCTAAATTTGTTCTTATTCTGTTATCAATAACTCAAGAATGTCATATTTTGTTATTCACCGATAACAGTTAATTTCGGTCTTATTTTGTTATCAATATCTCAATAATAACTTATTTTATCATAATTAATTTTAATTGGCTTTTTTCGGTGATATGAATACTACTCGGAGTAAGAGGGAGTAAGGAAAGTAATGAAAGAATACGATTGATAGATACGCAAGCGAGCGATAAGAGAAATTGAACAGAAATTGAAATTAACAGAGGGCCATTGTTGAGCAACACAATCACAACGACGATCTTCTTGCCATGCGTTCTCGAGTTGAACGGCTAGGTAATAGTAGTTAGATGAATACTACTATCCCTAGACTGGCCAGTCTAGGCAAAATGGCAAAATAAGTTATTTTTATGTTTTTCTGCTACCAAAATTGTGTTATTATTTTTGTTATTTTAAGCATATAGGTAGGGGTATTAGGGGCATAATGGACATCCTAAGCAAATAAGTACGTTATCCCTGTATAACAGAGTGAAACTTACAATTTTATTAGCTTACTTACAACTTTTGTATCCTACGTCTTCCAATCATTTACAGCAGGTAGAATGTCATTATTGTGAAGAAATAATAAATTGTAAACCGTGTGTTTTTCAGGGCTGGCACCCATCGGGGCATAATGGATAGCCCTGCATAGTTTATGCTAATTCTTTGGTTACATCGACCAGTTAAGTAATTTGCCTACGGAGATCAATATCACAGATATAATACTCCATCTTAGACGAGTTTACATAACATCAAAGTTATTTAAATAAACTTTAGGCTAAAATAATCGGATTGATTTTTTCAAACTCTCTAAAACGCCTAACAGTATGCAATGCGCCTACATCCATTCGTAATTACCAGTGTTCATTTCGCCCCGAATCGCTACAACATTAAAATTGCTATTTTAAGTAAATTCAGATCAAAAATAAAATACTTCATCCATTGCTAAATCTCCGTATACATGTAGATCAGAGAAAATAGGTAGAGAAGCGAATAGTGTGAAGCCAAAAATACCTTATCGAACCGTCAAACTGGTATCCTATCGAACAAAATCAACAAACCTTGACGATTGCCGCATAAGTAAAGATAAGTATTGCATTCGTTTCAAACATATTTTCACCAAAGTTTCCAAATATCATGGATGACAGTGCAAACAACATTGATTCCTTGAATTAATTAAAATTGTTCCATTTTGGAACATCAGTTTGATAATGTCTAGTTAATAAAACAACAGTATAAATAGATTTCAAATGCGGTATGCGAGATAGGCACTACCTTTGATGTGTGGATTAATCTGCTTTGCTGCAGTTGCCAGCATCCGAGCGATGAAATCAAAACAGAAAAAGTGTTGCCGTTCTGGCGGCTGTTCACTCTTCGCTTCTCTACCTATTTTCTCTGATGTAGATGAGGTAACAATTCACTAGTTTTTATGGTGGACACGCACAAACACTCATAATGCCTTATTTGCTGCTGCTTCGAAATTATAAGAATTTCACCATATGAAAAACATATTTCAATTTCAATGATATTTTGGATATTTTGGAGCAATATCAATGGTACTTTTGAAAAATAGAACCATGACTTGTTCCTTTACACTTATGCATTAAAATTTTTACTTCAAAGTCATCGGTTTCGGCAAAAACAGGGGTGTCCATTTTGCCCCGGGTGTCCATTATGCCCCTAATCCCCCTACGGATTTTTCTTCTCCCAGAACTCACCAAGATCGAAAGAAGGACGCGAACTGCTTTTCAACTTTGACAGAGGTGGAATTTTTTGTTGAACCAAGCCGCGGTCCCGTTGATTGGCTGCAGATGTCGGTTGGAGACGATGTAGTGATATTTACTGGGGCCTGGAGCTTGATGATTTCTCCGAATAAGCTGTCAGCTGATGCTCAGTCGGATACCAAAAGCTCAGTGTTTTGCTCAAAGAGTTCAGCTAGGAAATCTTCAACTATGTCGTTCCGAAACTCTTTCTGTCCTTTATCCATAGATTCTTCGAGGGTTTCGTTGCTCGAATGTTGATCTAATCGCTTTTTCAACGCACTTAATTTCTAAAAAAAATAATATCGTTATTAAAAATATATTCAAAACAAAGTGTTGTACAAGCCAAAAATGTTGTAGCTACTTGCCTTCACTTCTTCTTTGTCTTCAGCAGAAATGCGCTTGAATCCAATATAATTGAACCTGGGATCGAGGTACACTCACTTTTTGGAAGCTGTGCCCCCTTTTGTTTTCTGCATCCTGAACTCCGTCGTTTTGTTCTTCTGAGGCTGCATTTATTAGAACAACCATCGGTTCGAAAGCTGCGTAACACTAACCAATCAAAGTCCGACGTATTCCACAATAGGGCGATCAATTCCTGGTAACGTATCAAGAATAACTTGGCTCACAGAAGATTCCACAATTTACTTCGATGTGCGAGGTTACTTAACTGGAGGCTCTTTGTTCAGCACAAATCCGAGCACACATAAACTGCAGCACTCCAACAACATTTAACACGTAGTCTCTCTGCAGCTGCCGTTTTTCACTCATAGCGATTCACTTTCACTCGATATTTTGATCTAAAATCGCCTCGATAATCTTTTGTATAATTTTCACTTTATTCTCACTCTGCTATATTCGAGTAGCTTTCCGATAGGTTTGATGGATGAATGAACATCACCGTGAGAGTGCGAGTGCCTTTGTTTACACATTATTTCAATTTCGTAAGCTACAAGTTAAATGAACAGAGGCGCTTGTTGCCAAAGCCTTCAATTACCTACTCTATGTTCTTCAGCAGATAATCTTTACAAGTATGTGACGAAAACAAACAACCTTTTCTAGCCGAGAAAGTACTACGTCTTTTTAAGATAAATAAAAAAAAAAC
>NW_026917092.1:32823-33000 GCF_035046485.1 Aedes albopictus
AATAAGGAAGGTGATGTGAAGTGGACCGAGTAGATTGATTAAGTTCCACTTTATGTTTGAGTTCGAAGCATTTAAAATTATGTGGACTGTATTAAAATGATGCAGTGCGATGTGTTGGTTTTGATGCTCGGACGAAAATAGTAAGGTACCCCGGGGCAAGTGGGACCTAAAAAAATG
>NW_026917093.1:0-32919 GCF_035046485.1 Aedes albopictus
TGGTATATTTTGCAATTCTCAACTTTTTTTTTGTTCTTGGTTTGCCATTGTAATGACAACATTTGACATTATTTAGTCATTTTATCGACGTTTAGTGCCTAATAATTTATAACAATAAACCCATGCGTTTGGACAGTTCCTTTAATCATCAGCTAAGCTTTAGTGTACTGCAATATAGTAAGCTCACAAAACAGACTTAATAGCGTTCTTCTTCTCCACTCATTTTTGAAATTTTAGGGAAATATCGTGATACTACCAGACGGTAGTGGAATCCAGGAAATGCCGGGGCTATAAAATCGGTAACATAGAACAATGTCGGAAATCGAACGAACGTCGAATTGCGGCACACGAGATTGATTATTAAGTATTTAAGGTGAATATATAACGAAGCCACACTTCGAATTTTCAAGAGCACAAATCTGAAGAACCGAGGGTTGGTTTGCGCTGAAAAGTTGATCGATTGGTCACCACCAGCGGGTCACCAATCGATCAACTTTTCAGCGTAATCCGTCTTTTGGCTCCTCAGATTTGTGCTCTTGAAAATTTGAGGTTTGGCTTCGTTATATATTCACCTTAACTTGAACTTTATGAATTAAGTAAGAGTGACATATACTGCCCCTTTTCACAAAGTCCCATGTTTGGGTTTCCTATTCACATAGGACTGTTGTGCGAATAGGGGCAGTTTAAAGGTCACTCATAAAATACATACTAAAGAAAGAAGAATAAGCCTACCGTTGTGCTAGGACTCATACAATATGTATTAAAAAAATCCGTTTAAATGTTATTGCCGGAGAAGATCTAATAATGTGAAATGTTGTGTAACATAATATTTGAACGACCCTCTATCTTGAGATGGAGTGATTTGATTTGGCAATATAGAGGCCAATGATCATATACATAAGAGTTTATAACGGAGGGTTTGGTTAAACATTTCTTGTGCATCTGTTTTTAATACATCTTTCAATGCGCCCCTCCCTCCTTGTAATCCCTCCCTCCTCTCATGGAGGTTGAAACTTTAAATGAGGATGAGTAAAGCCTGTATCCGCAATAATCGGGACATAGAAGTACGGCAGTAACTCTGTACTGAATCTATAAAAATTGGCCAAAAATTAACTGAGAACTCTTTGATGTATGTTTATTATTTGTGCAAAATTTCATGAAAATCGATGCATTACTTTTAACTGTGGATGAGAAACAAACAGACGTGGTTTTTAAGATTTTGTACAATCATCACCCATTTTCAGGCATCAAATTTCTCACTCACGTGATCGGATTCCTCGGATTTATCCACCTCCGCGATCATGATTTTTCACTGCATGAGATGAAAAATAAAAGTCTCTCCCTCCAGCGCTCGCGATAATTCTATTTCTCTCAATGCACAACTCACGGATAAACAACAGAGCATCAAATTTTTCACTCCGTCTCCAAGTCACATAATGTCTCCACCGATGCACGAGATCAATTATTTTGACGTTTAGTACTGCCGTGTTTACATTAATTGTTCTTGTTTTCATGGCCATCTACATAACACGGAACTGCTCTGACGTCAACCGGGTGAAAACATGGGTTGATACAGACTTAGCAACCATTTTCTCCTGCAAGAACAGACGTGAGCGCTAGTTGGAGAGAGCATACTTTTGTCACGCCAAAAAGCCGGAGTGAGAGCCTTTTCAATCGTCTATGGGTGCAAGGAAAATATCACAGGCTGTTTTATCCGGATAATATCGCTGTGTGATAGATCGTTACTCGCGTGAGTGAGGGAAAATTTTGATGCCTGCCCATTTTCATTCGCATACTAGATGGTTCTTTTCCGCTACAATTCAAAGTTCTACGAGGATAATTATGAAATTTCGTGAGCAGTTATGGTACTTATAGAGACACTTTCTTGCAAAATTTCATCAACTTTTATCATTTGATTTGAAAGTTACTGGTGTTGATAGGGGGTAGTGTTAGTGAAAATGTTTTATGTTTTTCATGTGCGATGTTTGCCCATTCATAACTTTTGAATATCTCTGCCAATTTTCATGAAATTTTCACAGAAGGTAGTTGATTACGTGTATATTATGCCTGCAAAATTTGATGATTATTGGTGTAGTACTTTCAACAAAACAATCGATACAATAAGGGGTACTCACTAATTGTTGTCTGAGGGGCTAAAATCACGGTCAGCCCCAATATATGTTTCGACTATAAAATTGTTAATAGTGTATCGATTTTCTTGAAATTTTGCCTATGCAAGTAAAGTAGATTGAGAGGTTCGTGTTCAAAATTTCAGCCATTTCCTTTATCAAATTCAAAAGTTATTGCACTGATAAGCTAAACCAGGGGCTGTACAAAATTCAATTGCTCGCGTTCTACTGTTTCATTGCTACAACAAAAGATACTTCACCGATTCTCATGAAATTTTGCAGGTGAAATGAACACATCTTAAGATATTATCAGGCAAAATTTGAGCAATTCTTATGTAGCTATTGCAGAGTTACAGCCATATTTCTCTGTCCCGATTATTGCGGATACAGGCTTTATGGTAGCTAAAAATAGGATACAGCATACAAACGTTATTTAATCAAATTTCAACCATTTTTCGGTTATATTAGCCATTTTAGGTGGATTAATCATCTTTTAAAATTGAATATTTTGACCCATTCTCCCCCCCACAGTGGGATCATTCTGAAAAAAGACGATCAAAACCTCTAAGAGCCGTTAGATGACATTTTAGCATACAGGTGTCTTTGGAAGATATGTTCAGAAAAATCTTCTCTATTTTTATACATATTCACTGTATGGTAAAACTGTAGGGTGAACCCGAGCAAAAAAATATTTTTTCAAAATAATTTTTTAGAGGGTAGATGTCTTCAGCAAAGTTGTAGAACAAGTAATTTCAAATAACTTTGCTGAAGACACCATATAGCTTGGACTTCATTTTTAGGGATAAAATATGAAAGTTTAAAAAACAACCTCAAAAACAGTTTTTTGAACTTTTCCATGATTATATCGTAAAATTTCAACGTGATATGTTCTACAAGTTTGTAGGTACTACTGGAATACACTATCTTGCCGAAGACACCAACTCTGTAAAATTGAAAATTACTCCAGTAAACCAATTTTTTTGAAAATTTTTCACTATTTTCACTATTGAATATTTTTTGAATAGGCACTTTTTGGCAGCCGTGCTATCAAAATTTCAATGCTTTATCATGTCCAGAATAGACCAAAAGTGACTTATCAATCGGGTCTGACAAGGCACTTTGATTTCTGATGCTATTTTAATAGTCATTTTGCAAAGAAAATATTCACAAATTTCATACAAATCAATTAATACAAACTGAAAAGTCACGAAAACTTTTCGACATTAATATTTGTTAATCAAAATAGTATTCTTGTTGAAATAGTCTACATTTCTAACACTGTGGTTGACTTTACATTGAATATACGACAAAAATATCGCTTTTTAAATTTTTAGAAGAGTTTTTAATACCAATTACAACCTGTGTTTTTTGTCAATTTTTTTTATTGTAATTCCCAATGCATTTGCTTTTGTTAAAATACATACATTAATCAATCAACTAAAACAATGAAAACATTTTTTTTTCATTTGCTATGTTAACATTATAACTTCGGTTAAAAAACTAAAATGGCGAAAATATAATGAATGCCTCTACAAGTTTTGTGTTGAAAATAAAAAAAATAAAATAAAACGAGTGAAACATTGTTACATCTCATTGAAATAGCCAGTATCTGTTAGGGATATTCTAGGTTGTAAATCTTACGCCATGAATCAGGGTTGTTACGAGAAGGGTGGAAAAAAATCCGCGCCAAATCCGCGCGAGCTTAATTTGAATCCGCGCCAAATCCGCGCGATACTGGAAATAAATTCGCGCCAAATCCGCGAGAGCGTGAAGGTATTTTTTTTCTTTCTTCACGTTGTTGAAGAAATCCATTAAACTGGAATGGACTGCTGGATGAAGAGTAAACTTTTGATTCGTAAATCAAAGCAACTCATGCTTTCTGAAAGTGAGTTTGAAGACGTTTCGGCAAAACTTTCGTTATTTTTTTTTCCAAAAACATTTCTTAAAGATCCATTGGGCGATTTTTGAAAAGAATTTTCTAGTCAAAATTTCAGGAGAAACATCCAAAGAACTAGGTAGTGTATTCGTGGGAAAAATATAAAAAAAACTGAAGAAATTTTATAAGAAAGTGAAAAAAATCTTTGAAATAAACAGAATGGAACTTTCTTGGCTTTCTTGGCTTTCTTTAAGTATTACTGAATATTTTTGGAGACAGTAACCCGAACATTTTTTTTAAAGAATTTTTTGAAACCAGTATGAATTTGAGAAGGATACTCATAAAAAATTCTCATAAGATCACTTCGAACATTTTTTGAGTAATGTCTTAGTAGTTCTTGAATGAATCTTCAGTGAGGAATTTTCCAAGGAGAATACTTGGCAGAACCTGAGAAAACGTCCCTTAAAATGAAAAATCTTATTTTATTTTATTGATGCACAAGGGGATCATAGGGCCAAGTCTCCAATGCAAGTCCAAGAACTCACATCGTCCATAATACAGCGTGAAATTTTGGAGTAGGTATTGCAACCTCTTTAGCCATGTGGCTTTAAAATTTTGCGTGGCCTTAAGGATGAGGAAAGGTGGGAGATTGATTTTGCGAATTGAGCTGTAAAAGAATGTGTTGTTAATTAAATTGTCAACGTTATTTACCTTTGCGTATTTTCACACAAAATGAACAAATTTGACGATCAAGCACCATGTTCAGTAAACTAGCATAAACAGCTTGTGATTCTTGATCTTGTGTCTTCAATATTGGAAGCTTGAATAATAATAATTTAAAAAAATAGAAGGATAAATTGTATAACAACCTCCTTCCTTATGGAAATAGAAATCAAATATATCAAAAACAACAAAAAAGAGCCGTGACGCTTCTTCGTTTTATCACGAAAAGTATCGGTTCTTTTTGGCACCACGAATGTGCAATGCATCTTTCTCTGTAGAGTAAAGATACATTTAAGCACCGAGACCTGACAGCAATCAAGCTGATCACAAGGTTGTGCCTCTGCCCAGAGGAAAACGTCCCTTAAAATGGATAATCACTGGAAAAATCCTAGAAGCACAAGTTGACAATTTTCAAGATTTACTTGCTGGAGTCCTTTGAAATTCCTACAGGGTTTTCCTGGATTTTTTAGGAGTTTCTCCAAGAATTCCTGCAGTAATATATCCAGGAATGCCGACAGAGATCCCCCAGAGTTTTTCGTCAAAGTTTTTACTAGCAGTTTCCTCTAGGATACCCTTCAAAAGTTTTTTTCCCGAAATAATCTAGGGATTTATCTTGGAAACTCTTCAAAATATATAGCTGGTGCCTTTCAAAATTGTACCAGTAACTCGGGCAGATTACTATTACCCTTTTGGCTTCCGATAAACGAATATCTTTCGGATATTACATTCTAAGGAACACCGCCGCCGGTGGCGGACGATACGTTACGTCTGGGACGAATGTGGACTATGCAGTGGGATCATACTTACGATAAAACGGAGCATAGTTAATTCCCAGAAAAGGCGCAATATTGCGACCGAAACGTCGGATGAAAGCTTAAGAATCCATTTTTGAGTTATTCCTCCACTGACTGGGTGACAGGTGACTGAACGCCATGCCTCCCAACATAACCAACAGTCGAAATTCGAAGGAATTGCTAGAAACAAATTTGATTTTTTTTTTTTGAGAAAAGAGAACTCGAAAGTTAAATAAAGATGCACATCATACCCGCAATGGAATTGGAAGAATCGTTGCACAATTTCTTCAAAGAAATATTTTGAAGAGCTGATGAAATTCGTAAACGATTGCCGTAAACCAAAACGAAAACTTGCTCCAAATTCTTCACTAGTAGGATGTTAACCCTTATGTGGCCGGCAGGGCACCCGGGTACCCAGCACCCATTTAAAATACACGGTGTAGAAAAAAAAAACAAAAAGTTTGCCAGCCACATAACGGTTAAGGTCAACATGACCCAGTCAGGCACGCTGAACGTACACTACGCTATCGTGGTGCAAAAATTCTAACATCTTAGGAGGGTTAAACAAATATTTATTTTTCATAATTTCTAATTCAAGTGCCGATAATCATTCAAATATTTCGCTGTACACACTACAAAAATCATTTCCGCGCCAAACCCGCGCGAGGGCCAAATTCCATGGGTAAATCCGCGCCAAATCCGCGAAAATCGCGAAATCCGCGGAATTCGCGAAATCCGCGCTGTTGTAACAACCCTGCATGATGAAAATTCTTCACAGATATTTTATTGAAATTGGTTATGCTGTTTGATACTCTTTAAAATTTATTTTCTCCAGTTTTCAAGAACTGCGTCCGTTAGGTTGATTCCTGTCCATGATTTTCAAAATTTCTTCGTCGTAGACATATCACCTTGATTCATCCCTTGACAAATCCGCATCAAGATCACGGCTCGATTATGGATACTTTTCCGGAGGAGCCTTTAGTTTTAAGTTTATATGATAACGATTTTTGGAAAAGATAATAAGGTTTTGTACCTTTTTGAGAAAGATTTCGTAGATGAGGAAATCATTCAAAGAGGCTTTTCCCTCTTTCAAAATTTGTAGTTCAAAATAAATGACACTAACAATTGAAATAGTCTACATTTATTTAACTTGCTTTTTTATTCAGAATTACTACTTGGATGAGCTAAAAATAATATCGAAAAATTGTATGAGACTTGTGAATATTTTCTTTGAAAATTACTATTAAAAGAGCTTCAGATATCAAAGTGCCTTATCAGACCCGATTGTTAAGTCAATTTTGGTATATTCTGGACATAATGAACCATATAAATTTTGACAGCACGGCTGCCAAAAAGTGCCTACTCAAAAAATATTCAATAGTGAGTTTTTAAATCATCTAAAAATTTAAAAAGCGATATTTTTGTCGGGTATTCAATGTAAAGTCAACCACAGTGTTAGAAATGTAGACTACTTCAACAAGAATACTATTTTGATTAACAAATATTAGTGTCGGAAAATTTACTTGAGTTTTCAGTTTGTATTAAATGATTTGTATGAAGTTTGTGAATATTTTCCTTGAAACATGACTATTAAAATAGCATCAGAAATCAAAGTGCCTTATCAGACCCGATTGAAATTTTGATAGCACGGCTGCCAAAAAGTGCCTATTCAAAAAATATTCAATAGTGAAAATAGTGAAAAATTTTCAAAAAAATGGTTTACTGTAGCAATTTTCAATTTGACAGAGTTGATGTCTTCGGCAAGATAGTGTATTCCAGTAGTACCTACAAACTTGTAGAACATATCACGTTGAAATTTTATGATATAATCATGGAAAAGTTCAAAAAACTGATTTTGAGGTTGTTTTTTAAACTTTCATATTTTATCCCTAAAAATGAAGTCCAAGCTATATGGTGTCTTCAGCAAAGTTATTTGAAATCACTTGTTCTACAACTTTGCTGAAGACATCTACCCTCTAAAAAAATATTTTGAAAAAATATTTTTTTGCTCGGGTTCACCCTACAGTTTTACCATACAGTGAATATGCATAAAAATAGAGAAGATTTTTCTGAACATATCTTCCAAAGACACCTATATGCAAAATGTCATCTAACGGCTCTTAGAGGTTTTGATCGTCTTTTTTCAGAATGATCCCACTGTGCCCCCCTCTAAGGAGTGAGATTTCAAACATTAGCGGTTTAGTAAGCAATTCATATAATGTAATACTTTCTTGCTAAACTATCGTTACTACATAGGAGAGTATACATACCAAATAAAAAGTTATTCCGACTTCAATGGGGCACGTTCGGTGTAGTACTAGATTTGTAGTAATGAGCTGAATTTTAGTATGGTGAGAAGGTCAATTCTCCATTTCTGCAATGAAATGGTGCGAAAATCGTGGGTATTATGATTCCTTGCCTAATTTGATGCTGTTTGAGCAAAACTTTGGATAACTATGTTGTTTCTGTTGCAAGAAATGAAGAAAACAACAACACTGTTGTCCAAAGTTTTGCTCATACAGCATCAAATTAGGCAAGGAATCATAATACCCACGCTTTTTGCATCATTTCATTGCAGAAACGGAGAAATGACCTTCTCACCATACAAAAATTCAGCTCATTACTACAAATCTAGTACTTCACCGATCTGTTCTATTGCATTTGTTATTGAACAAAGAATCTTTGAGTATCCTTTTTTGACCCATTCTCACCCCCAACGACGGTATTATTAAAGTTTTCACAACTGTGTTTTTATGGAGGCATGTCTTATGATGTATTTTTCAAAAATGGGTCACAATTGATCCCCTTTTGAACACATGGTTAATTCAAAGGGAAAATAACTCCAGAAGCTTCCTATTAATTTTCTTTTCAAGTTTTCTTGTATTTTTGATGAATACGGTGTATTTGAAACTATAAGATTTCCTTAAATTGTTAAGGATATGCCGTATTTTGAAAATGGGGAGGCTTGATTCCCCTTTTAATGGTGTGTAATAAAATAATATTATCTGACACGTTTTATCATTGAATATACTAGAATTCCGAGCGAATAGAGGCTTCCAAATAGAATTTTATTTTTCACATGTACAATGTGTGTGTAATCCTCGAGGGATCAAGTCTCCCCATGTCACTGTTGTATACACTAAGCTACAATAATTAAAATATTTATATAATAGCCTTATTTAGATAAATAGGTTTGATAGTATTTTATTTATACTATGTGCTGTGAAATTTTGACACGATTTGGTTCAATTTTCACAAAGTTATTGAGATTTTTCGGAATCGCCTAAAAGATTTCTGAAGGACTGAAAACAAACCATCAGCCAATAAAAAATAATGCAATACACAAATAAAATCAATTGTAGCCAAAACATTGTCGTCTGTCCAGATGTTGTTTTGGAAAAAATATGCTAGAAGAAAACTGTTTTTGATTCCAAGAAAATATGGGGGGAACAAGTCTCCCCAGGGATCAAGTCTCCTCAGTCTCCCCTACATCTTCGGATGAACCTGTTGATGTATTTTCATTATATTTATCGGTCTCTGCTGTATCTGCTTACACATTATAAAAAATCATTCTTATAAAACTATCGATTCTAACGAATGGGCACTTAAATAGATTAGCTTCTTCAAAATCTCTAGGAGTAGATAGGGTTTATCCTATTTTGACCCAGAAAGGATTTGATTATTTCTACACTTAATGAAAATAAAAAGGTGGACCATCTTCCAACGTATTTGAAGAGGTAAGAGGTTTTAAATCCTTACAAAATGCAATGAAAAAGCATAGATTTTACCCTACCGCAAACTAGGGTATTGAGCCCATTAATAAGCTCATATTTTCATCTTACCCTAATCAAAACATTGGAGCGCTGTTTGCTTTTTTCTTATTTTAGTATTTGTTAGAAGTGAACACGAATAAAACAACAATTAAGAGGTTCGGTTTTCCCAGCGGGGCAGCACGGACGTCAACCAAGGATGGGAACACTCACTTGCAAAGAGTTACACTCACTTGCTATTTACTCGGCTCAGAAGCGTGTAATCAAGAAACGATGTTTAGACGACTTCTGCCTTGTGGTTTTGTCTAAAACTTTGCCGAATAGAGTAGGGGTCGCACACACATACCGAAGTCGTGAGGGAGCTGCAAAGGCAACTCTCCACGAGTTGAATGTAAATTACACTCACCTCGTGGAGAGTCGCTTTCACAGCTCTGTCACGCCTTTGGGACTCGTGTGCGACATCTACTCTATTCGACAAAATTTTAAATAAAACCACAAGGCAGAAGTCGTCCATACATCGTTTCTTGATTGCACGCTTCTGAGCTGAGAAAATAGCAAGTGAGTGTAATTCTTTGAAAGTGAGTGTTCCCATCCCTGACGTCAACCACGAATAGATGAGCTGTAGTCCACATGAATTTGACATGTTTGGGAAATTGACACTTACTTTTGGGCACTCTGACCAGTGAATCAAAATTCAACCATCGCGCAACAATAATGACAATGTCGCAACCTGTAGTTGTTGCGACAAACAAACCCATGCGACATAAGTTTGTCCCAACTTGAAAATAATGGGATTAACATCGTACACCACGAGTTTAGAGATTTTTAAGCCTTGCATTGCGATTTTCGAACGGTAACTTCGAGTCGGTAAACACTGCAACTCTGGTGAAGCTCTATCATCAAACAGTTTCGACTTTGGGTTAGCAATAATTGATTATTCACGAGTTGAAAAGTACGCAACAAATTCAGCTTACGTTTTGTCTGCAACAAAAAATTTCGAGATTATGTCATTATCTGTTACCAGTAGGGATAAAGAGTAATCGTCGCACCTTCTTTGTTGCTTGTTTTGTGCCTCTTTTGTCTGACAATTCTCTTCACTGACTCTGACAGATTTGGGATGTGGTGCACGACATTTGTGAATTAGTTATTAGGTAATTTAAAGCCCTTCTGTTGCGTATAAACTTGCAATAGATATTTACCTGCCATTCTGTATGAAAAACGGATCTAGTTTTCTATTTTTCCTCAAGTTACAGGCAAATTAAGAAAAAGGGATCAAGTCTACCCAGTCTCCCCTAATATCTACAGGGGATACTCAAAATAACTGGGACAGGTAAAATTTGCACTTTTTGAAAAATGTTCAACTCGCTGTAACTTTTCGAAAAGGGCATCAAATATTCTCAAATTTTTACTGTTAGCTCATCAACTAGTTGTGTATCAGTGGACAAAATTTGGAAAAGATCGAGCCATTCTATACGAAGTTATAAAGGTTCTAGAAAAAGGTTTAATTATCCGATAGCCAACTTTGAGCTGTTATATCTCCGGATTCAATGAACTGAATGCAATGAAATTTTGATCATTTATGACATATAATGAGCTATTGAAAACTTTTGACAAAACTTAAAATTCTTTACACGAAAGAAAATTATTACGATTGGGTTATTTTTCTAATATAACACCAATTTTTTCAAAACTTCATCATCGTTTCAAAATTCGAGATAGTAATTATAGTTAATTATTATTCCCTCTAATTGACTTGAATATATTTATGTTTTAAAGGAAAGTAATTCACTAGCCGGCATTAAATTGAAAAAGTAATGGGATGCATATGAAAAATATATAAATTTACTAAAAAACATAGAATAAATGAAATCGCCATAACTTTTTTTCTTATTAATAATTTCTAATTAGGTAAAGTGTTTTTCAAAGTTCATTATGTAAGTCATAAATGATCATAATTTCATTGCATTCGGAGGGGGGGGGTTCCGGCCGATGACCATTTTGTATGGGCAAATAAATTTTTTTGTAAGGACTAATGACCAAGGGGGGGGGGGGTGTTGAAAAGTCCCAAAAAAATGACCACGTGGTTTATGGACAGCAAGCCTTAACTTTTCTTCAGTCGATTCACTTCACTCAAACTGGCAACATTTGTAAAGAGGTTTTTTTTTTCAGCAGGATCGTACTACAGATCCTTGCGAGCCGATCTAATCGAACGAGCTTGGCCAGATCAAAATTCCACCAATGCACAGTGGGAAAAAACCGACCCAAAAAGGCACCTAATTATTGCGGCTGATTGCGATCTTTGAAGCCCATCTTTTCCGAATGGAAAAATGCCAAGGAATCGATTGGTGATAGTTTCATTCACCGGAATTGAGTGTAAGTGTCCATTTTGCCCCATTTTCCCCTAAAAAACATTGTTTTTCTGAATTAAATAATGGTTTCAACTGATTGCGGCTAACCAACCAATTTTTTCTTGATGTAGAATTGACAGGTGCATTCTGTTTGACACACCTTGATTTGTGTCATTGAATGAAAGTGCCCATTTTGCCTCATTTTCCCCTAAAATACAGTTATTCTGAATTAAAAAATAGTTTCAACTGGTTGCGGCCAACCAACCAATTTTTACCTGATGTAGAATTAATCGGCACATACTTTGGGGTGCACCTCGATATATGTCATTGACTGGAAGTGCCCATTTTGCCTCATTTTCCCCTAAAAATACTGTTTTTTTCTTAATTAAAAATTAGTATCAACTGATTGCGGCTTACCTACCATTTTTTCGTGAAGTAGAATTGACAGGTGCATTTCTTGAGGCACACCTCTTCCCGTGTCCTTGACTGGAAGTGCTCATTTTGCACAATTTTCCCCTATAAATACTGTTTTTCTGGATTAAAAAATAGTTTTAACTGATTGCGGCTAACCAACCAAGTTTTACCTGATGTAGAATCAACCGGCGCATGCTTTGGGGCACATCTTGATCTGTGTCGTTGACTGGAAGCACCCATTTTGTCTTATTTTCCCCTAAAAATACTATTTTTCTGAATTATACAATTGTATCAACTGATTGCGGCTAATCAATCAACTTTTACTTGATGTAGAATTAACCGGCACATACTTTAAGGTGCACCTTGTTCTGTGTCTTTGTGTGGTAGTGCCCATTTTGCTCCATTTTCTTCTAAACTACGGATTTTCTGGATTTAAAAATAGTTTCAATTGATTGCAGCTAATCAAGATTTTTTCCTGATGTAGAATCGACCAATGCATACTATGGGATACATCTCGCGCTATGCGTTAGTCTGAAATTGCCCGTTTAACCAATTTTCCCCTAATTAGTTCCAACTAATTGCGGTTAACCAAGCATTTTTTCCTAATGTGAAATTAATCGATGCATTATGACTAGAAGTGCCCATTTCCCCCTTTACCCCATAAAACACTGTTTTTCTCGTTTGAGAAACAATTTCAACTTATTTAAGCTAAGCAATTTAAGCTAACAGCTTAAGCTAACAAAACAAGTTTTTCCTCATGTAGAATTGATCAGAGCATTGTCAGACAAACTTTGTGTCATTGATTGGAGGTGGTCATGTTGTCCTATTCTCCCCTAAAACACTGTTTTAGTTAGTTGGAACAAACTTTTTAACCCAGAAAACAGTATTTTAGAGGAAAATGGGATGAAACGGGCAATTCCAGACCAACGCATAGCGCGAGGTGTATTCCATAATATGCATTGGTCGATTCTATTTCAGGAAAAAATATTGGTTAGTTGCAATCAATTGAAACTATTTTAAATCCAGAAAACCCGTAGTTTAGAGGAAAATGGAGCAAAATAGGCACCACCACCCAAAGACACAGAACGAGGTGTGCCCCAAAATATGCGCCAGTTAATTCTACATCAAGCAAAAATCGATTGGTTAGCTGCAATCAGTTGAAACATGTCTTTAATTCATAAAAATAGTATTTTTAGGGGGAAATGGGACAAAATGGGTACTTCCAGTCAAAGACACAGATCGAGGTACGTCCCAAAGTATGCTCCGATAAATTCTGAAACAGATTGAAAATGGTTGGTTAGCCGCAATTAGTTAAAACTATTTTTTAATCCAGAAAAACAGTGTTTATAGGGGAAAATTGCGCAAAATGAGCACTTCCAGTCAAGGACACGGGAAGAGGTGTGCCTCAAGAAATGAACATGTCAATTCTTCATCAAGAAAAAATGGTAGGTAAGCCGCAATCAGTTGATACTAATTTTTAATTCAGAAAAAAACAGTATTTTTAGGGGAAAATGAGGCAAAATGGGCACTTCCAGTCAATGACATATCGGAGTGCACCCCAAAGTATGTGCCGGTTAATTCTACATCAGGTAAAAATTGGTTGGTTGGCCGCAACCAGTTGAAACTATTTTTTAATTCAGAATAACTTATTTTGGGGGAAAATGAGCAAAATGGGCACTTTCATTCAATGACACAAATCAAGGTGTGTCCCATAGAATGCACCTGTAAATTCTACATCAAGAAAAAATTGGTTGGTTAGCCGCAATCAGTTGAAACTATTTTTTAATCCAGAAAAACAGTATTTTTAGGGGAAAATGAGGCAAAATGGGCACTTCCAGTCAAAGACACAGATCGAGGTATGCTCCATAGAATGCACCTGTCAATTCTACATCAATAAAAAATTGGTTGGTTAGCCGCAATCAGATGAAACCATTATTTAATTCAGAAAAACAGTGTTTTTTAGGGGAAAATGGGGCAAAATGGACACTTACACTCAATTCCGGTGAATGAAACTATCACCAATCGATTCCTTGGCATTTTTCCATTCGGAAAAGATGGGCTTCAAAGATCGCAATCAGCCGCAATAATTAGGTGCCTTTTTGGGTCGGTTTTTTCCCACTGTGCAATGGATTGCTTTTGTGTTCTTCACAGGTATCAAAGGGCAAGCTTCTGCAAAAGCTTCTATGATGAAGGACAATTTTCTGATCGCAATCAAATCACTAAAGAGATTTCAGTTTGTTGACTACACAGCAAAAAACAAATGCAACCCGTCCGATGTAACTCATTCCGATGTACTAAATAATCAATGTAATCACGATTCCTATGTGCGATTACATATGTATCGTATCGTTTTGATGTAAAATTTTTTGTTCCTATGTGTACATCGTCCTGTGTAATATTCATGCAACCGACGGATTGATCGGGTTGCAGCAGTTCAGATGTAATATTACACAACAGTTTTTTCTGTGTAGAACGTAAGGTTTGCGAGGTAAGATTCATCCCGAAGGCCTTTTCAAATGCAGATTGCGATGATTTTTTGAAAGCATTCGTACGGGCTGTTTGTCATGTAGTAAGTAAACCGTACATAGGCCTGAAGTACACAGGGTCAAATATTTGACAAGAAAAGAACTAAAGAAACAACATCAGTTTGACACTAATACAAATTCGATCGAGTCCATTGATTGATTGATTGATTGATTGACCATGTATACTAACAGCTGAAAGAATATTTTCCGTTGAGGTATTCAACAGATACATCAGTTGTGATTGCACATGCAGAGCGTTAATGATTAATCATAAATTTAATAATAATTAATGATTAATGATTAGATTAATCAAAAATCATTAATCATAATCACAAAAAATATCGTTTAATCAATAATTATTAATCTTAATCACACTACTTTCGCAATTTAATCATTAATCAGTAATCATAATCATAAGAAAAAAAAAACAATGATTAATCATTCATCATAGAAATAGATTCACCATATAAAATATATGATGCAATTTGAATTATTTTTAATGCTGTGTTGAATCGTGTAGACCCTCTTTTTATGCAGGTTATTTTTATGCATGAGCTACTCAGAACAAATATTATGCCAAAGAAAATGTTAAAATGACGGTAACTATGACAATGGCGGCTAGGGGACGTTTATAGGGACGAGGAAGGTTGCAGCGGGTCAAAAAGGGGGTTCAGCGGGGTACCAGGATGTTGCAGGGGTGTTTCAAGGAGGTGCCACTAACAAGCAACACGTATGTCATATAAGAGTTACGGCAGCGTAAGTTTTGGTTCTATAGAATTTTAGTTAACGTAATTCTAACACAATGCTAGAATTACTTCAAACTAAAACTGGAGCTGCCGTAACTCTTATATGACATGTGTTTTGCTTGGGAGTAGATCTCAAGAGCATTTAAGGGGCTTTCATGGTCCTCTCAGGGAGCTTTAGGGATTCTAGGAGTTTTAAGGAGTGTTTTAGGGAGTCTCAGGGGCGTTTTAGGGAGTCTTAAGGGAATTCCAGGGGAGCTAAAAGAATTCTAGGGGAGTTATAGCGGGCATATCAAGGGTGTACCAAGAGGTTTAAGGGGCGTTCAAGGGGGTCTCTATAGGTTCCAGGGGGTCTCATGGGGCGTTTTAATGCATTCATGGGGCTTGAGGTCTCAGGAGCATTTGAGAGAGGTTCTAGGGGCTATCATGGATGATTCTGGGGGTATCTGGGGCGATTCAGGGGGTCTTAGGTGCATTTAAGAGGTCACGCCTCTATTTCAGGGGATTCGAAGGAGTTTCAGGGTGTACCTGGAGGTCAGGGCGGCGTCAGGCGTTTTCGGGAGCACTTTAGGAAGTTTCAGAGGAACTTTGACGGATTTAGGAGGCGTTACGGAGGTTCTTTCGATGATTTCGGAGGGTATCAGGTGCGTTACACAATTTCGGAGGCATTTCAGGAAGCTTCAGAGGATTTTTGGAAGAGAGGCGTTACATGGTCGATTTCAATGCTTTAAGAGGGTCTTAGGTGCGTTGATGGCACAAATTTCCCAAATAGAGGAGAACGTGCCTCTGGAGTCGACAGCTGATACCAGGTGCGAATCCGAGCACTGAGAATACTGCAACTCCGAAAATCATACGAACCAACTATGATTTTTACCACAAGAATTTCTTGCGAAAATCATAGTTACGAACTATGATTTTGGATTCAAAGCGCTAACTATTATTGTCATAGTGTTACTGAATAAATTTCATAACACTCACGTATGAAAATTGAAACTAAGGGCCGATTTCTTCACCTCGGCTTAACCGGTAAGCCAGGCTTACCCATACAGTTAAACCTGGCTTAACGCTTAAGCCAGGGTGAAGAAATTGCCCCTAAGTCACACAACGTATAAAAATTGAAACTGTCTTATGACTATCATACACATTTTTATGAAATATTTTGCATAAATTAAAAAAAAATCGCAACCTGGAATCGAACCAGGAACGTTAAGGTTGGCGAGTACATGCTTTACTCATTCGCCTATTGATGCTTCGGAAGTTGAAGTGGTTAGAAGCAAATAAAAGGTTTTGTTGTTTTTTAGCAATGGTGTTTTATAACACATCTTATGATTTTCATACGATGTTTCTTATGAGATTTTTCATGCGACAAGTCTTGTGGATTTCGCTTTTCAATGTATGAAAAGCATACGAGAACTATGAAATGATGAAAAAAATAAAAATAACTGATTCATAAGATGTAAACTATGAAAAACATACGAACAGTATCCTCAGTGAGGGGATTTCGGAGTCATTTAGGAAGCTTCAGATGATTTCTAGTAGGATTTAGAGCGGGATTAAGACATATGCGTTTTCGGTGCTTTCGCAGGGTCTCTAGTAAATTACATGAGATGGGGGGGGGGGGGTTCTTAGGGGATTTCAGAGGCGTTTCAAGAAGTTTCAGAAGATTTTCGAAAAACTTGAAACGCCCCGGAAAAGCCTTGAAACGCCCTAAAAACCTCCATAATCTCATTGAAATGCCTTTGAAATCCCCTGAAACTCCATAATGATCCTCAAACCCTCCTGATATTAACCTACCTGAAATCATGATAGTCAATATTTAAAAAAAAAAATTCCCTTGGAACGCCCATAATACTCCCTGAAATGCCTCTGGAATGCCCCTGAAACCCCTTTTATACTATTGAAACGGCCGTGAAACTCTCGTAATCATATGAAAGCGAAAACGAAAACTGAAAAAACGCCCTTAAAATGCTCCAGAAATACCCTTTCATTGGGCTTTCTGGGAACTTCCTGGAAATCCCTTTGACCTACTCTCAAATGCCCAGCATGAATGACTTAATTAATGTACAAATTTTCCTCTTATTCCTGCCAGTTCAATTTATGCACCCCCAGCCAATGGCATTGAGAGAGGTTCCAGTGATTATTTATTATTTCTTTATTATAGAGATTTTCAGCCCTAGGCTGGTTCATCTCTTTTCCAGTACAGGGTGTCTACTCATAACTCAAAATGAAATTCCCTGAGTTTTCCAGGTTTTTCCAGATGAAATTTTAAAAGATTAAAATTCAAAAAATAACCCAAATTTTCTAAAAATAATGTAAAGGGTGACTTGAGGTATCATCGGCAGGTTGTTTCTCTTCGTCATGAGGCATTTATGTCGGCCAAATTGCCTGAAACTTGATCATATTCAGCTTGGTTGGGAAGGATTTGATGCCAACTCTGAATTCAACAGCTGAAACCTAGGTGTAAAAAAACCCATGACAAAGAGAACAAAACTGCCGAAAATACGTAAGTTCCCCTGCTCTTTAAAAATCTTTCAAGATTTTTGAGCGTAATTCCTGGAACTTCTTACAAAGTAACTTCCTGGCTTGCCGCAAGATTCTTTCACTAGATATCTGTTTGAGTACGTCCCGATATAACTTTCAAAAGTTTTCTGATATACTTCCTGAGATTCTCGCTGGATACCTCCTGAAGATCCATCCAAAACTATTCAAAATTTCTTCAAGAATGTCATTGGTTGAGCCTCGTAGGCATGCGATTAGAGTCCGGATGGATGAGGGTTCGATTCCCACTCCGAGCGATGAAATTTTTCACGAGAATAGCTTCTTATCCATAGCCACTCCGTGTTAAGTCTCGTTCAATCGGTACAGCCGACGGTTGAAGCCAGTGTCCATGTCTTTTTAGTGATTTTCCGGGATAGCTATCCGAAAGTTTATATCGGGATTTTTACCGACAGTTTTCAGATATTTCTCTTGTTTTCTCGCGGAACTTAGTCCGTAGCTACTTTCAGGATTCCATGAGGTATTCAGAATTCCTCCTTGGATGTGCTTAATATTTCTTCTCGGAATTACCTAGAACTTTTTTCGAGATGTCTCATTTTATCTCCGGTTTCTCCTGAAGTTCTTATCGAAATTTCTTCAATAACACTTTGCGGAGTTTTTCGCAAGATTTTATTTAAATTCCCTCGAATATTTCTCCAGGAACTTCCTATAAAAGGTATTCCGTAAGTTATCTCAGGAGACATTCTGAGGAAAACCCGTAGAAGAATCCCTGCAATAATTTTCGGAGAAATCCCTAAAGGAGTATCCAGAATCTCCGGATAATTTCTGGTAAAGATTACTGGAAGAAATATGGGAATAATGCAGAGGATATCTGTAAAAAAATCTCAGGTGGATCACTGCCAGAAATCTGGTACAACTACAAAGAACAGCCTGGCTCTTAAAGAATGCAAAAGATGAATTCAATGAGAAATATCAGCAATAACTCCTGTGGAAATCCCAGAAGCCACTCTAGAAAAAATATCTTAGGAGAAAGTCCAGGGTAAATTCAGATAAACTCTGAGAAGCATCTCATGACCTACATCGGAAGGAATCTTCTGAGAGAAGTTCCAGGAGATACTCCGAGAAAAATCTCAGGTAAAACATCAAAATAAACCTCGCGAATTTTTTAAAGAAATTCCTGTGTGTTCTTCCTGTATTCCAGGAAGAACATCTCGAAGAAAGCCCAAAACAATTGTTGAAATCTCTTGAGGAACTCTTGCAGTAAATTCGTGAAAACTCCTTCAGAAACCCTTGGATGAACTTTAGTAGAAACCCCCTGCAGGAATAACACCTTTAGCAACTCCGAAAGAAATTCTGGGAAGATCTTCTGTGGAAGTCCCAAGAGGAACACCGGAAGAAATCGTGTAAAATTTTCATGAGGAATGCCGAAAGAAATTCCACGATTTATCCCGACAGAAATTCTTATAGAGTATTCGGGATAAATTCTGGTAAAAATCCTACGAAGATTTCTTTGAGCAAAATACTGGAGCAACTCCGGAAAGAAATAGCATCCCCGTGAAAATTTCCAGGAGAAATCGGTTGGAATTCAGGAATCTTTTTTTTGTTTTTATTTTTGTGTATTTTAACTTATGCTAATTCTACACTAGCAATTCAGGAATCCGGAAAAAAAAATCAAAATGGAATACCAAGAAAAATAGCGTCAAAAATGCCATGGGGAAGGAATTTTATAAGAAATCCTGAGAGACATTTCAGGAGGTAATTCTAAAGATGTTCCTGAAAGAAACCCTGATGGAATTTTTGGAAAAAATCCTTGTAGCGAAATTTCTATATGGATTACTACCAGGTTTTTATTTATTCATACGACCCAATGTTTTTTTTTATCGAAGTAAAATTTCCCTGAGTACTCAAGATATTCCGTGATTATTCCAGGTTTTTCCCTGTTAAATAAAATTCCCTGAGGATTCCCGGTTTTCCAGGTTTTTCCAGGTAGTAGACACCCTGAGTGATATAATAATTCATGATTCCTTTTTATTTTTCAAAAATCAAAGATCAGATCTAGGTTATAATTAATCATTCCCAGATTTTGTGATTGATTAATCATGATTAATCATGATTATTAATCAATGAGCCATTTTAATCAATAATCATAACCACTTGTCACAGATGATAAAACCAAATTTAATCAATAATCATAATCATTATTCATTCTCAAAATCAAATTAATCGTTAATCTTAATCAATAATCACAGAAATTGGAATTTTAATCACCAATGAATTATCACCAATTAGAACGCAGAATCCCACAACCGACACACCTGCATAGATAAACACAAACAATCCTTACCTTTTACTCGGTCGACGTAGTTTGATGTGACGTGACCGGTGCCCCGATCGTCCCACTGTCGGTCTGCGTTCAGTGCATACAATTTAACTCGTCGTCTCGTATCGGTTGTCATGTTGCGTCTGCTGAGGCCGCCGCTAGTAGTGGGTGTTCCGCCGCTAGTCGAGGGTTGCGGCGAATCTTCCTGTTGCTGTTGGTCACTACTGCCGCTAGTATTTGCCGTCGCCGTCGTCGTCGTCGCCGCCGCTGACGTCGGATGATGACGATGGTGATGGTGGTGGTGGTGGTGGTGGTGATGATGACTGGAAGAGTTCCTTTTCTTCCTCTTTTTTAGAATTTTGTATCGAACCTTGCCTATGCTTTGCTCAATTTTTGATCACTAAACAGAAAACTTGCGACCGTAAAAGTGTCGCGAACTATAATCTGCCGAGGCAGTTCTTAAGATTTCGATTCACTGGATTATTTCATACACATCCAGGCACAATCACTCACTGGCAACCTTTTTTTTATCTCTTCTATGAAGGACTCACTTGTAAAGCTTTCTGCCAGTTCTTCCAATCACTATCAACACTCACTTATGGGCTGGCACTAATGATAATAACATTAATTATTCACTAAAAGATGCGTAGAAAATACTTTCCGTGGATATTTGTGTCGTCTGCGAAGTATTTTCCGGTAAGATATATCTACCGAGGGGATACGATTATTATTTACACTCAATGAGATCGGGTAATGAACGGAATTGGTCTTGATCTGAAAAAAGAATAGGAAAAAATAAAACTTTAATACAAGTGATGTAAGTGTTGATGCATGACGCGAACTAGACGAGGGTAAATGTGAAAATGTCTAACTGATCTTAGATGAAGACGTTGAAAAATAATACGCTACCAGCCCTGAATTTGCGTCAACGGATTTGGCGCCAACCCTACTTGCGTAGATTGGTATCTAATATGTTCCAAAATAGACGAACGGCGAAATTTCTTCTTTGCCCGTGGCGAGCCCCATCAAAAATAAATACAAATCCAAGTTCGCATCATATTTTGCAATCATAGGTTTGCATCCAGCGTATTCGTCTATCGCAAACGAAACAAGTCAAAAATAAACACTTTCACAATCATGCCCAAAAATATCGAAGTCAATTTTGTGTTTCATACATTAACGATCAGTTCATGGTTTACATGGTAAGTCAGAACAGCAACCAGTGAAAATATAAATACAGATTATCATGTCCAAAGGCTGGACACATCCCACACCACAACAGTTGGTGTTCGTCGATCCACGAGACTCACGTGTGTGTTGGCGCAGCTTGGGAAGTCAACCATCGCAAGAACGGATGGACGAACGAACGGACAGTCAGCGTATTTTACTCTCCCTTCGTTGCCGTTTTCCGCATGAAAACACATTGCTGAATCGACGAGACGACACAGAATGAAAAACGCGAAATGCTTTTTTTTTTTAATGGCAGACACGATAGACACTACGGAACAAGGAACCTGTCACACCGGTATCGCTGAGGTGCTCCGCCTGCGTTCTGCTACGTCCACCCCGGGTCGCACTGAATTCCCGTGGTGCAAGAATATGAAAATAAAGCTGAGTAGAGCCTGCGCGCGTAATGGTGGTTGTGACACACGATGATGATGATGATGGCGTTGAATATCAAGAATGATCGCATGATCGTAAATCTCACTGAGGATAGCTTTCTTTTTTAGCGTCTCGGGTGGTTACTCAACAATACGTTGACTTTTTTTTATCCATCTAAAGAAGATTATGGAACTGTTCGCAAATTTTTAATAAAAGAGCATACGGAAAACCTTATCTGGAATATAGTTCATCATCAGGGTGGCGTTGATGACTATTAGACTCACACGTCCAAGCTGACACCCATAGTGTAGTGTCTTCCGAAGGTTTCCAGTACATGTAGCTTACCCTGCTACAACAAACTATCAGATAGATCATTCCCTTCCGATGTTATACTGCAGTCAAAGGTAATTTTTGCGCTGATGGTGGATTTCTAAAATCTTGGAGTTTTCCCTTTTACAGGGGATGGCCAAAATGTTTGGGATAGGCAACTTTTTTTTCTCTCACAAAAAAGTTCAACAAACTATAACTTTTCATAGAGCGCATCAAAAATTCTCGAATTTTGACTGTTTGTCAACCTATTATGTGTGCATCATTGGTACAAATTTGGGCTCGATTGATTAATATTTCGCAAAGTTAGAACCGTTCGAGTAAAACACTTTTTTTCAGACAACTCATTTTTGAGGTTTCATATCTCGGAAACCAGTGAATCGAATTTAATGAAAATTTGAACGTACACTAACAATATGTAAATGCTTCACAAACTATTAAAACATAGGCACTTTTAAAACGTTGAAAAAAGTTATCATGGATTGACACTTTTTGGATTTTTCTCTAAAAAATGTATTTTTTTTTCACATCAATGTCAATAAATTTTAGTGTTGATCCCCAAAGATTTTCCACTTCTGTTCTCAAGTTACCTCTAATCAGATATATTAGAGACTATTTAGATTGAAGGAAGAACACATTTAGTAATTTTTGTGTGATTTTGTAAATTTGACTTATTTTCCTCTACATGGGTAAAAATTTCAATCCGGTATAACTTAATTCGCCGTGAGAAAATATTACATTTTATTACGTCGTATTAAGTATCAATATAATGTTGATAAACGTTAAAAAATTCATTCAAATCGGTTCACTGGTTTTCGAGATGTGGCAGTTCAAAAATTAGTTGTCTAAATAATAGTGTTTTACCCTAACGGTTCTAACTTCGCGAAAAAATAATCAATCGAGCCCAAATTTGTACCAATGATGCACATATAATAGGTTGACAAACGGTCAAAATTTGAGATTTTTTGATGCACTCTATGAAAAGTTACAGCATGTTGAATTTTTTTGTGAGAGAAAAAAAGTTGCCTATCCCAAACATTTTGGCCATCCCCTGTACATCATATTACATAAGTGACCCGATTTTGTCAGTAACAACGATTACTTAGAAACTCTCGAAACACTTTAAGAATACTATGTTGAGACGAAACAGGCAAAGTTGCAGTAGTAATATAGAGCCAGACAATTAAAAGACGTAAGAGATTATCGATGACATACCCAGATAATCAATAAGCATTTGAATAAGCCGTGTATCTGTTTTGTGTGAAGAATTAGCATTAAGTTAAAATTCACAAATAAAAAAAAAAAAGAAAAAAAAAAAAAAGTGTATCTGTTTTGCTAAATAAATTTTGTAATTGGTTCCCTTGATCGATTTAATTATCAGCACATGCCCATAGCAAGACGAAGCAACTACTCAAGCCTTAAATAGATCAAAAAATTTAATCCAACGCACATTATCTGATCATCTAAGCTTATACTGTAGCACGTCGTCAACCAGAGCATTGAGTGATCGAATCTCAATTTCTCCGAAATCAGCAAAAACACAGTAAAAGCCATGGTAACAGCATTTCAAAACGTGCCTCAGCCTTTAAAGTTGCATTGGAGAGTGAAAGAAAAAAATAGAAGAGAAAGGGAAGTCGGAAAATGTGCAGCGGCAAATATTTTTGTTTATATTCTCAATTTAGTTGAAAATCGTAGTTTTCGACTAGCGAAGTTTGATCTTTCTCCAAATCCGTGCGTCGGACCTAACTTCGGAAATAGTGCGATGTATAGTGAACATGGTCCGCTATACAGCGCATCACTTCCGAAGCTAGGTCCGACATACAGATTTGGAGAAAAATGCAACTTCGCTAGTCGAAAATTCCGTGTTTCAACTGCACGGAGAATATTTATGACAAACTGGGGTATATGAGGGATAAGCATTTCATCAGCTGTATATTGGACCAAAACATGCATTTAATTAGCACTTATAGCGCATATACAGCAGATCAACATTTAATAGGCTGCTGTAAAGGCGCATATAGTGCTCAATAAATGCCGTTTTAACTGCTTATTGCTAACCTGAGTAGTTATAGAACTATGGAAACATGTGAACAACAGCGACTAGGGTAAAAAATATAATTTGGACATGTATATAATTTAGACATGCACGGCGATGTATGCATCGTTCCGGAGAGCTAATAAAAGTAGATACTTCTCAATATCGATTATTGGATCAAATAGATCCTATTCTGATGACTTACGTTGAAAATACGCTTTACAATTAAGAATTTACTTCAAAATTATCGAAAATGTAAATTATTTCTCTAAAACCCCTCAAATGCACAGGTATGCAAGACGACATACACTTCACAGTCACATACAATATTCATTTTCCTTTTTCATTTTCATTTTCATTTTGCAGCATTTGGTGGGGCAATGAGAGCGCAAGTCAGTCCAAAGCCGATGATAAGGAGGGGTAATGGCTGAATAGTCTTTGCTGACCACATAAACGCCATGGGATAGGAAAAGGGTATTTTGGTGTGGGATTAGGGTGTTGGTGCAGACTTGACGATATCAATGCTATTCAGATGCAAAATAATTTTAAGGCTCAATAGTGAATCGCATACCTTCCAAAACCAAAAAACAATAATCCACAAAATACCAAGCAAGTCATAGAAAGAAAAAGCGCCCGATTGTTAATTTTGTCAATTATAACAAACGGAAACTTCTACCCTCTCCGACTCGCCAGTCACCCCGGAAAAAATGTCCCTTCAGTTCTGGAAAATATATTATCCCCAATTAAGCCTTTAATCGAATTGTCCGCGTGGTCTTGTAGTACCCCTGCTAGGTAAGAATCAGTCATTGCCATACATATTAAATGCTAGACATGACCCCATGGATAGCATTTGCATATGTAAAAGCTTTGCTGATGTGACTTTCCTATTAGGCAATTCTCTCATCTCATGTTTGTCTTCAAAACCTTATCAAGCTTAGAAAATTGAAGTTGATAAACAATACATTACAAGGTTCGAATTCCCATAGAATGAGATCATTCATTCGCACTACAACACCATAGGAGATAATACCACATTGGCTGATTACAGTACAAATGTGAAAAATCTCCCTTTTCCCCCTATCCGCAACCCGGGGACGCGCCCTGTTGGATTTCGAAAGCCTCGGAGAATATTACAAACCTTCAATGGCATTCCCATAAACTAACCCACATTGCCCATTCAGGGGTTTGACTGGGCCTATTACCCTCCCTCAGTTTGTAATATTCTCTCCAACTTGGAATTATATTTTCCCGGCACATTGACTTCGACAAATGTTCGATATACTATGCAGCGTCATGATCAGTATAACTATATCAGATGACTTGGGGATCTGATTCTTACAGAATTGTTTGCCATTGATTATACATTCAGCTATTCTAATCATTACTGCAAAGGCCATCGACCACATACCTGAAATCAAAGCTTCCTGGAAGATATAATCCAAGCATAGGGACTTCACAGTCACATACAATATTCACCTCAAAATGGTTAAATTAATAATTGTAAGAAATTTAAAAGCCTTTTTGCAATGAAAAATGTTCAATAAAGAAGCATCAGGCAGCCAATATCTTAACATTCATCTACAACGCTTAAAATAGGTGGTGTCCAAAATACATAACAAGCTTTCTACTGTAAATATATTTTGGTCATCTGACGAACTACATGCACTGAAATAAATTTTGTTGTGGAAACTACCGATTCCATAGTAAAATTACTAACCGTACCTATGATTCTCAACCGACAACAAAATCTGTTAAGGTAACTGAAATATGCTTGGAATTACAATGCATTGTAGTAAATTTAACTAAATGCATAGTTATCTCAACAACAAAACATTGTTAATTTTTCCAGGACACGCATTTTACAACACAGTATGGTTAAAAATACAATGCTCATTTGTTAAATTAGGATTATTTTTGGTTATGTTAACTGCACTGCTAGTTAAGTTGACAGTGTTTTAGTGGAATTAACTGGAAATTGTTGTTGGTTGAGAATCATAGGTACGGTTAGTAATTTTACTATGGAATCGGTAGTTTTCACAACAAAATTTATTTCAGTGTGGGGATGCTGTGCGATTGCATACATGGAGGCGTATTCTGTGGGTCTGGCGATATTTCCTCGATTTTAACAAAAACTGTAATAGTTATTAAAATAGATGCCTGTTAAGCGGAGAAATTTGATTATTTGTAAGAAAATATTTGTTAATTTATGCTACTTCCATGATTTAGCAGTATTCATGGCTAAACATTGAGATAATTGCCCTGTCCAAATTATATATACCTGAGGGTGTCCAAAACATATATTCGGTGTCCAAAATGCAATTCATACAGGCGATCGGAAATTGTGATTTTCTCAGCTTAAAATGCTTTCGTTAAGGTTTTTGTCACCAGGAACGCAACGTACAATCTTATTATAAGCGTATAAGCAACTTTGCAAAATAATCAATTGCTTTCTAAAGAAGCTAGGGGACGATTTTTTCAACGTTGTCCTCAGCCTGTCCAAAATACATGAATTACCCTACACACCTAGAAAAAATCATGTAATTTTGGGATTCCTGATTGCTGAACCTGCGAGCATTGTGACACAAATTCAGAGGTCAAAACATGTAAATTTTCGTTTTCGAGGACACCCCAAAATGCAACTTTTTAGTTTCTAGCGTCTAGTAATCGCTAGAACCGAATCAACAGATAAAACATATAAAAGTAAAATATGGGCATGGATTCGTGCCCAGATCCGCTGATTGTGAGGCATATCTCTTACCTCTCGGCTATTCCACTGAGTTAGATGGTGGCTTATAAATATTATACTGATTCTACGTTTCTGATGAAATGGATTTGTTGACATCCTACGAACACGTATTTACATGATGCGCGTAAAATTAAATCCAATTTGTGATTCAGTCTTGAAAATGTTTTCGTTCGTCGATGATTCCATCTCGTGCAAATTTCAGAATGCGTGCAAATTTCAGAATGCGTTCAAATTTCAGAATGCATGCAAATTCAGAAGTATCCCAAATACTTATAATAGGTTTGCTTCTGAACGTGTGTGACAACCACACACCCGTAGAGTTCAATAGATAATCCAATAATACGTTGTGTACACCACCAGTGACCGCCCATCAAATCTAGATTGAGTTTAAATAAGGGCGAAAGTAACATGAGAGAGTTCTCTTCATCGATTCTCTCTTCTTCAAATTAAAGTGACAAGATGCAAGTATTGTTGAACTTTTTGATCATAAATCGCTAGGTTGCGATACAATCTAGCGTCTAAGTGTAAAAAAGTTCGATTGAATTTGCATCTTGTCATTTTAATTTGCAGAAGAGAGAGTCGATGAAGAGAACTCTCTCATGTTACTTTCGCCCTTATTTAAACTCAATCTAGAAATGGCAAAAGTCAAGTGTAAAATTGCAATTCTTGAATGAATCACAAAAATAAACATTCGATATCAAAAGTAAACAACAAATGTTTGCCACTCGATTACCGCTGCGACTGGTACCACTCTCTCATGTCTTTCGGCAGGCAGCGGAGACTACAACGTCACACAAAGAAAGGAGGAAAAAGCGTTAGCCAAATAGCAAAGCACAACACACAAACCCAAAAACATAAATAAACTGCAATGTTTACCAGAGTCGAGAGCCGCATTTATCTCGATGAAGTGTCACGTGTGCCGTATGCTAAATACGCATTCGTGTTGAACCATGAATTAACTTTATGGCTGCCAATCTGATCAAAGTCACAAACTTGTCCCGTTGGTCTTGCGCCCATAAAACAGAAAAAAAGTCGTACGCTCGGCTTTCTCTTAAAGCTTCCTCGACCTGTCGTCTCTGGGATCCCTCCACAGCAACCCACCCTCTCAAATCTCTAGTCCAAGCCATTGCAGCTCAAAGGCAGATAGGTATAGTGACGGCGACGAAGACGACTTTGAAAACTACATGACGTAGCGGTAAGGCCGTGTGTAGCAAGAGTTGACCGATGGCGATGTATTTGTGCGTTTGGTTAACTGACCGTGTATTTGTGAACTCCAAGTGATGCACATGTACGCATCTACAATATTCGGTGGCAACCATCCAGAGGTGTGTAAGTATATTCATACAGGGTATCGGTACCAGTGAAAAGTGAGTCACACTCTTGAAAGAATATCACTCACCATGCAGGGGCATGTTGAGTTAACTCGAACCACACAACCATCACGCACAGGCACAGCTTGAGAATCGCGAAAATCCAAAGAATGGCAAACAGAATGAATGATCTTGACTACTGCTGGTTCAGCGGTATGCTACCGAGAGCGGCGCGGCGGGTGTCTGCACCCCGACAAAAGAAGATTGAGTGACACAGAAAAAGAAAAGCTTTTTTTCGATTACGTATCTGGCAGTGATGAGGATGAGAGTGCGATGAGGTGTATGTCGTAGGCAGCAGTCCTTGGCAGTTACCGAGAAGCAAACGAAGAACGGCGACAGCAAAATACACAATTTGTTCAAGAAATTATTATTTGTTTTGAAAGTGTGCTTACGTAAAAGCTGGTGTTCTATTTCAAAATAAACTTCATGTATTGATCGATGGCAGGTTGAAATCTTAGAATTTTGCGACTTGATGTTCGACTGGGCCAGTATTTGTACTGGCTACTATCAACAGACTAACAAACTTATGCCATAATGATTTTAAATAGATCTACATAAAAGCATTCCTTATAGGGTCTGGGACCATTTGGGCAGGAGCACCTATTTTGGGCACTTGCTGCTATATCTCAGTCAATTTCAAACCAACTTATATGAGATTTTGTACATGGCTAGATTCTGTGCGTATCTTATCGTATTCCAAAAATAAAATCAATTAACTGAAAATTTGCAGAGATACAGCAGCAAGTGCCCAAAATAGGTGCTCCTGCCCAAATGGTCCTACCTCTCTCGGCAAGTGAAAGTCGAAAGCATCTGCAACCCTGTTGAAAATTCTAAGAAGACCACTAAGGGACCCTTTAAACGGCATAGTTTGTGCGACGGATAGGAATTTGCAGAAACCAGTGGTTTCGTAGAACTCTACTTTGCACATGCAGCTGGATATTGTTCAGCAAAACCGGGCAATCGATCCTTGATGTTAACACATCCGAGATGAGCAGGGTATGTGCAACAGTCCGACGAACTGCTAAACTTTCTAATTGGATGAGCTGACAGCGGCTGTCGTAGACGAAGACGAAAATGGGTCTCTCCATGGAAGGCGTCGAATGGCAAAACGGATGAACCTTCGCTGTAGGTATGTACAGCTTCAATTCTATCCACTGCGCCACAGCAGTAACGCTTCTATCCCGGCGAACAATACTTTAAAGCTGAGCACACCAGAAAGCAATACAGCTGCTCGTTCCCGACACGGAACAGAAAGCCGAGGTTTCTGGACGAAGTACGGACAGCATACAATATGTGCTGCTGAGAAGACAGCTCACTATCCAAGTGCACGTCTAGATGGTTCCGGGTCATTTGGCCGAACGCCATTTGACCGAAAGGGTCATTTGGCCGAAAAATGAATGATGTACTTAACCCTTCAGCGCGCGCGCTGTTGTAAAAAGTACAACGCCACCAAAAAACCTCGCTCGTTGTATACAACGTGCGCGCGGTGAAGTTTCGGTTGCTTGATGGCGCGCGTCCTGGAAGGTTAAGTGACCATACCAATGTTCCCAGCCTCAGTTTAATTTGAAAGAACTGAAAGAACAGCCTGTTTGTCAAAGAAGAAAAAATCTTTGATAAAATATAGGCCGTTTCAACGCCAACTAATTCCTGAATAGCAAAACTAGAAAGAATAGCCTATAATTAAAAGAAGGAAATAATTCTGATGATCATATTGGCAGTTAGAATGTCAAAAACTTTTTCTGAATTCTTTTGATCGCGATTTGGCCAAACGACATTCGAGATCCTGGATACAATAAATTGATCCTTTCAATAGAAATGCCGAAAAGGACGTAATTGAACAGCAAAGAATCCTTTATCTTCGAGAACCCTTATCGGACTGGAAAATTTGCTAATTTGTTAGAATTTCATGATTTACGCAATTGAAAGTAGCCGAGGTCCAAATAAAGCTCATCAGTTTGTTTAGCTTTCAGAAGCCATCAGTTAAACGACTGTTAATTAGTTGTGGTAGATTGCTTTGGCATAGGTTCAAACCCTACAAGCTCAAACAGTTGTGCAACTGAGCTCAGGGCGAGGGTGGCGACACAAGTTTTCCCATGCCGAAAAGCCGAAAAACCCCGCAAATGCTTCCAAAAGACACCAGGGAATCGCGCCACTTGGGCGGTGGCTTCTATATTCGTCTGTTTTCCACTATAACTCAGTTAAATTTGAACCAATTGACACAACTTTTGGAATGTGGTGAGATAGGCATAGTATCTACCCGTGTACAACATTTCAAGTCAATTGGTTCAAAATTGACTGAGTTATAGTGGAAAACAGACGAATATAGAAGCCACCGCCCAAGTGGCGCGATACCCTACATCGTCTTTAACCAGAGGTTGTCTGAAGAAGAAGATACAGTCGACTCTCCACATGTCGATGTTCTACATCTCGATATCTCTCCCTATCTCGATGGTTTGGTCAGTCCCTTCAATCTGCATACATTTTACCTTTCTACAAGTCGATATCACTCTATCTCGATGCGATCTCGTTCGTTTTTGTTCTAGATTTTCTCTCCATATGTCGATATGCCCGTTTTAACAGGTTGCTAGATCTCGTTTCTTAGGTGCAAAACATTCTGAGAAAGCGAAGTGACATTTGTTTGTTGACGGTTTTTCCTAGTTACGGACGGTTTTTCAATCTAGTGTGCATTTCAAATTGGTTCTTGTATTCGATCTCTCCCTATCTCGATGGTCCCTTCAACATCGAGTTGTAGAGAGTCAACTGTATATGCAGGGTTTCCTTGTGCCTGGTAGAATTCCAGTATCGTGGATCACTAACGCATGAGCATGAGCATAGATGACCCTACAATTCGTAGTTGCTACTTCGTGGTTGATCAGAGCAATCGAAATTGCACAGGAAATCAACAAACGGAGCGTGGGAGTAACTTACCGCAGGGAAGGAATATTATTATGGCGCGAGTTGCTACTAAAGACCGAGATCCCCTCTACAACTCCACGACTGTCACGGAAATAAGTTTTTGTTAGTGAGTAGGGGTATCATGGATCTCTAAAGATGTTAAACAACGATAATAATAGTGGTGAATGCTAGCTGGAACCAGATGTTTGAGTAAAATCATATTAAAAATGTTTACAACCAAAGCCTTATTTTTGTTGATTGATTGATAGATTTATCTTTATTATTGAGACTTTCAGCTCTTGGGTGGTTCGTCTCTCTTTATTTTTGTAAAATCATTGGTAGGATAATACACTAACCTATCCATAGAATTTCATGCTTAGGAAATCCCTAATAGAAGAATATTTTTAGGTTTCTGTCTGAATGGATCATAAAGTTCTAGCACAGTCTAGTAGCTCTTGCTCTTGGTCGCGAGATTTTCATTTTCTATAAATCCAACAGGAACAGACATTCACAATTCCACTTTTGAATAGTTTTGTTAAGCAAATCACTCCTAACATAACATTTTACCAGTACGTTAGATGTAGTCATCAATTTTAAGATGCACTGCGCTTACATACACTTCACATCCATATCTAAGCAAATTTGATTATTTTTAAAAATTCTATATTTCTGTTGAATAGCTAAAATAATCTCAGCAAGCAGAACACTCGTAATCATTCACTGCATTTGGCAATCTCAGCTGCTCCACGTTAATCGTTTCATTAATAAACATGGCAATTCCTCTAAATCATTCGCACTTTACTCACAAAACGCTTGTACTTAGCGGGCACGTGCTTTTTGTTTACAAGCATCCCGACACTGGCAATCCACATATTCGAATCGTATATACAAAACGTAGATTACCAACTCCGAATTGGCAAACATTCGTGACCATGGTCGCCACTAGCCCAAGCCAAAAAGCATGCACAACGCCAACGCCAACCGACAAGAACACAGGCTATTTTCAGTTTTAGGATTATTCACGGCAATTCAGTTCTGTTGTCGTAGTCATCGTCAGTCGACTTTGTTCGCCGTAATTTTCCCGTCGTACGACCATTGCATGGTACGACGACCACGACTCCGCTCCGGCACAGAATGGCAAGCACAGATTCACACAAAACTGCTGGCGGAGCTATTTTCTCCCTCGGAAATTATCCACACGGTGTTGAACCACACCGTTGTGTTGGTACCGTACAACATGCAACGACTACTCCCCAACTACGAAAACTTTTGCAAAATTTTCGCGTCTATCGCGAATTTTCTTGTCACTAGAAACACTATTAAATGCACTTTTTGCTCCATTTTTCCACGGGAATTACCTAGGCAATGCACTTACTTTTCCAATGCTGCATTTGTTCGCTTAAAATATCATCAAAAATGTCGATAAAACACGTAAAACTTGCAGACGTTGTTTTGGAGTCGAACGTTTTGCTCCGCGAGTACGACTACAACTGTATCTCGAAGGTCCACTTTTTCACTCGACTTACATCCCCCGAGAGATACGCGTACGAACGAACGGTGTCCTGCTACGCGATGTGCCACTACACTACACAGAATCAACAACACACTACTGGGATGATGTGGTGAGCGGATTGAACAAAACAGCACGCAAGCAAGCTAGCACCAACACAGTGGCACCCGCGCATACAGCATATACAGCTTCTTTTCATTGCACTGCACGCGATTCCAGGGAGAAGAACGAGTTTCTTCCACACAGGCTCAAAACGGTAGGTGTAAAACGATTTGCCAGTGTAGCCAGTCAATTTT
>NW_026917094.1:0-31538 GCF_035046485.1 Aedes albopictus
AATGTTCTGGACGGCCGCAAGGTGTGCGCCTCACTCAAAATAGTCAAATCGCTTTATAAGTTTGGAGCTTTAATCATTGCAACTAATGGAACCACTAAACGCTTTATTCAAACATTCACTAAACAAAATTAATTGAAAATTTAGTAGAAAAATCTTCTTTACGAGTGCCTCGTAGAGCAACATTTTGATTTCGCACCTTTGTAACTGATAGAATCACTAAAAGCTTCGTTTAAATTCATATTCAGTAGTAAAACACTTCTTCAAAAATGATACTTAGAACAAATAAGCTTTATATTATGTTTTAATGAATTCATTTTAAATTTCAGATCACAAGCGGCGTGCGCGTTTCATTGCCTCGCGCGAATGTGATTTGAGCAGGAAAAAAATGTTCTGGACAAGGTGTGCGCCTCACTCAAAATAGTCAAATCGCTTTATAAGTTTGGAGCTTTAATCATTGCAACTAATGGAACCACTAAACGCTTTATTCAAACATTCACTAAACAAAATTAATTGAAAATTTAGTAGAAAAATCTTCTTTACGAGTGCCTCGTAGAGCAACATTTTGATTTCGCACCTTTGTAACTGATAGAATCACTAAAAGCTTCGTTTAAATTCATATTCAGTAGTAAAACACTTCTTCAAAAATGATACTTAGAACAAATAAGCTTTATATTCAGTTTTAATGAATTCATTTTAAATTTCAGATCACAAGCGGCGTGCGCGTTCCATCGCATCGCGCGAATGTGATTTGAGCAGGAAAAAAATGTTCTGGACGGCCGCAAGGTGTGCGCCTCACTCAAAATAGTCAAATCGCTTTATAAGTTTGGAGCTTTAATCATTGCAACTAATGGAACCACTAAACGCTTTATTCAAACATTCACTAAACAAAATTAATTGAAAATTTAGTAGAAAAATCTTCTTTACGAGTGCCTCGTAGAGCAACATTTTGATTTCGCACCTTTGTAACTGATAGAATCACTAAAAGCTTCGTTTAAATTCATATTCAGTAGTAAAACACTTCTTCAAAAATGATACTTAGAACAAATAAGCTTTATATTATGTTTTAATGAATTCATTTTAAATTTCAGATCACAAGCGGCGTGCGCGTTTCATTGCCTCGCGCGAATGTGATTTGAGCAGGAAAAAAATGTTCTGGACGGCCGCAAGGTGTGCGCCTCACTCAAAATAGTCAAATCGCTTTATAAGTTTGGAGCTTTAATCATTGCAACTAATGGAACCACTAAACGCTTTATTTAAACATTCACTAAACAAAATTAATTTAAAATTCAGTAGAAAAATCTTCTTCACGAGTGCCTCGTAGAGCAACATTTTGATTTCGCACCTTTGTAACTGATAGAATCACTAAAAGCTTCGTTTAAATTCATATTCAGTAGTAAAACACTTCTTCAAAAATGATACTTAGAACAAATAAGCTTTATATTCAGTTTTAATGAATTCATTTTAAATTTCAGATCACAAGCGGCGTGCGCGTTTCATTGCCTCGCGCGAATGTGATTTGAGCAGGAAAAAAATGTTCTGGACGGCCGCAAGGTGTGCGCCTCACTCAAAATAGTCAAATCGCTTTATAAGTTTGGAGCTTTAATCATTGCAACTAATGGAACCACTAAACGCTTTATTTAAACATTCACTAAACAAAATTAATTTAAAATTTAGTAGAAAAATCTTCTTTACGAGTGCCTCGTAGAGCAACATTTTGATTTCGCACCTTTGTAACTGATAGAAACACTAAAAGCTTCGTTTAAATTCATATTCAGTAGTAAAACACTTCTTCAAAAATGATACTTAGAACAAATAAGCTTTATATTCAGTTTTAATGAATTCATTTTAAATTTCAGATCACAAGCGGCGTGCGCGTTTCATTGCCTCGCGCGAATGTGATTTGAGCAGGAAAAAAATGTTCTGGACGGCCGCAAGGTGTGCGCCTCACTCAAAATAGTCAAATCGCTTTATAAGTTTGGAGCTTTAATCATTGCAACTAATGGAACCACTAAACGCTTTATTTAAACATTCACTAAACAAAATTAATTTAAAATTCAGTAGAAAAATCTTCTTTACGAGTGCCTCGTAGAGCAACATTTTGATTTCGCACCTTTGTAACTGATAGAATCACTAAAAGCTTCGTTTAAATTCATATTCAGTAGTAAAACACTTCTTCAAAAATGATACTTAGAACAAATAAGCTTTATATTCAGTTTTAATGAATTCATTTTAAATTTCAGATCACAAGCGGCGTGCGCGTTTCATTGCCTCGCGCGAATGTGATTTGAGCAGGAAAAAAATGTTCTGGACGGCCGCAAGGTGTGCGCCTCACTCAAAATAGTCAAATCGCTTTATAAGTTTGGAGCTTTAATCATTGCAACTAATGGAACCACTAAACGCTTTATTCAAACATTCACTAAACAAAATTAATTGAAAATTTAGTAGAAAAATCTTCTTTACGAGTGCCTCGTAGAGCAACATTTTGATTTCGCACCTTTGTAACTGATAGAATCACTAAAAGCTTCGTTTAAATTCATATTCAGTAGTAAAACACTTCTTCAAAAATGATACTTAGAACAAATAAGCTTTATATTCAGTTTTAATGAATTCATTTTAAATTTCAGATCACAAGCGGCGTGCGCGTTTCATTGCCTCGCGCGAATGTGATTTGAGCAGGAAAAAAATGTTCTGGACGGCCGCAAGGTGTGCGCCTCACTCAAAATAGTCAAATCGCTTTATAAGTTTGGAGCTTTAATCATTGCAACTAATGGAACCACTAAACGCTTTATTCAAACATTCACTAAACAAAATTAATTGAAAATTTAGTAGAAAAATCTTCTTTACGAGTGCCTCGTAGAGCAACATTTTGATTTCGCACCTTTGTAACTGATAGAAACACTAAAAGCTTCGTTTAAATTCATATTCAGTAGTAAAACACTTCTTCAAAAATGATACTTAGAACAAATAAGCTTTATATTCAGTTTTAATGAATTCATTTTAAATTTCAGATCACAAGCGGCGTGCGCGTTTCATTGCCTCGCGCGAATGTGATTTGAGCAGGAAAAAAATGTTCTGGACGGCCGCAAGGTGTGCGCCTCACTCAAAATAGTCAAATCGCTTTATAAGTTTGGAGCTTTAATCATTGCAACTAATGGAACCACTAAACGCTTTATTTAAACATTCACTAAACAAAATTAATTTAAAATTCAGTAGAAAAATCTTCTTCACGAGTGCCTCGTAGAGCAACATTTTGATTTCGCACCTTTGTAACTGATAGAATCACTAAAAGCTTCGTTTAAATTCATATTCAGTAGTAAAACACTTCTTCAAAAATGATACTTAGAACAAATAAGCTTTATATTCAGTTTTAATGAATTCATTTTAAATTTCAGATCACAAGCGGCGTGCGCGTTCCATCGCATCGCGCGAATGTGATTTGAGCAGGAAAAAAATGTTCTGGACGGCCGCAAGGTGTGCGCCTCACTCAAAATAGTCAAATCGCTTTATAAGTTTGGAGCTTTAATCATTGCAACTAATGGAACCACTAAACGCTTTATTTAAACATTCACTAAACAAAATTAATTTAAAATTCAGTAGAAAAATCTTCTTCACGAGTGCCTCGTAGAGCAACATTTTGATTTCGCACCTTTGTAACTGATAGAATCACTAAAAGCTTCGTTTAAATTCATATTCAGTAGTAAAACACTTCTTCAAAAATGATACTTAGAACAAATAAGCTTTATATTCAGTTTTAATGAATTCATTTTAAATTTCAGATCACAAGCGGCGTGCGCGTTTCATTGCCTCGCGCGAATGTGATTTGAGCAGGAAAAAAATGTTCTGGACGGCCGCAAGGTGTGCGCCTCACTCAAAATAGTCAAATCGCTTTATAAGTTTGGAGCTTTAATCATTGCAACTAATGGAACCACTAAACGCTTTATTTAAACATTCACTAAACAAAATTAATTTAAAATTCAGTAGAAAAATCTTCTTCACGAGTGCCTCGTAGAGCAACATTTTGATTTCGCACCTTTGTAACTGATAGAATCACTAAAAGCTTCGTTTAAATTCATATTCAGTAGTAAAACACTTCTTCAAAAATGATACTTAGAACAAATAAGCTTTATATTCAGTTTTAATGAATTCATTTTAAATTTCAGATCACAAGCGGCGTGCGCGTTCCATCGCATCGCGCGAATGTGATTTGAGCAGGAAAAAAATGTTCTGGACGGCCGCAAGGTGTGCGCCTCACTCAAAATAGTCAAATCGCTTTATAAGTTTGGAGCTTTAATCATTGCAACTAATGGAACCACTAAACGCTTTATTCAAACATTCACTAAACAAAATTAATTGAAAATTTAGTAGAAAAATCTTCTTTACGAGTGCCTCGTAGAGCAACATTTTGATTTCGCACCTTTGTAACTGATAGAATCACTAAAAGCTTCGTTTAAATTCATATTCAGTAGTAAAACACTTCTTCAAAAATGATACTTAGAACAAATAAGCTTTATATTCAGTTTTAATGAATTCATTTTAAATTTCAGATCACAAGCGGCGTGCGCGTTCCATCGCATCGCGCGAATGTGATTTGAGCAGGAAAAAAATGTTCTGGACGGCCGCAAGGTGTGCGCCTCACTCAAAATAGTCAAATCGCTTTATAAGTTTGGAGCTTTAATCATTGCAACTAATGGAACCACTAAACGCTTTATTCAAACATTCACTAAACAAAATTAATTGAAAATTTAGTAGAAAAATCTTCTTTACGAGTGCCTCGTAGAGCAACATTTTGATTTCGCACCTTTGTAACTGATAGAATCACTAAAAGCTTCGTTTAAATTCATATTCAGTAGTAAAACACTTCTTCAAAAATGATACTTAGAACAAATAAGCTTTATATTATGTTTTAATGAATTCATTTTAAATTTCAGATCACAAGCGGCGTGCGCGTTCCATCGCATCGCGCGAATGTGGTTTGAGCAGGAAAAAAATGTTCTGGACGGCCGCAAGGTGTGCGCCTCACTCAAAATAGTCAAATCGCTTTATAAGTTTGGAGCTTTAATCATTGCAACTAATGGAACCACTAAACGCTTTATTTAAACATTCACTAAACAAAATTAATTTAAAATTCAGTAGAAAAATCTTCTTCACGAGTGCCTCGTAGAGCAACATTTTGATTTCGCACCTTTGTAACTGATAGAATCACTAAAAGCTTCGTTTAAATTCATATTCAGTAGTAAAACACTTCTTCAAAAATGATACTTAGAACAAATAAGCTTTATATTCAGTTTTAATGAATTCATTTTAAATTTCAGATCACAAGCGGCGTGCGCGTTTCATTGCCTCGCGCGAATGTGATTTGAGCAGGAAAAAAATGTTCTGGACGGCCGCAAGGTGTGCGCCTCACTCAAAATAGTCAAATCGCTTTATAAGTTTGGAGCTTTAATCATTGCAACTAATGGAACCACTAAACGCTTTATTTAAACATTCACTAAACAAAATTAATTTAAAATTCAGTAGAAAAATCTTCTTCACGAGTGCCTCGTAGAGCAACATTTTGATTTCGCACCTTTGTAACTGATAGAATCACTAAAAGCTTCGTTTAAATTCATATTCAGTAGTAAAACACTTCTTCAAAAATGATACTTAGAACAAATAAGCTTTATATTCAGTTTTAATGAATTCATTTTAAATTTCAGATCACAAGCGGCGTGCGCGTTCCATCGCATCGCGCGAATGTGATTTGAGCAGGAAAAAAATGTTCTGGACGGCCGCAAGGTGTGCGCCTCACTCAAAATAGTCAAATCGCTTTATAAGTTTGGAGCTTTAATCATTGCAACTAATGGAACCACTAAACGCTTTATTCAAACATTCACTAAACAAAATTAATTGAAAATTTAGTAGAAAAATCTTCTTTACGAGTGCCTCGTAGAGCAACATTTTGATTTCGCACCTTTGTAACTGATAGAATCACTAAAAGCTTCGTTTAAATTCATATTCAGTAGTAAAACACTTCTTCAAAAATGATACTTAGAACAAATAAGCTTTATATTATGTTTTAATGAATTCATTTTAAATTTCAGATCACAAGCGGCGTGCGCGTTTCATTGCCTCGCGCGAATGTGATTTGAGCAGGAAAAAAATGTTCTGGACGGCCGCAAGGTGTGCGCCTCACTCAAAATAGTCAAATCGCTTTATAAGTTTGGAGCTTTAAGGTGAATATATAACGAAGCCACACCTCGAATTTTCAAGAGCACAAATCTGAAGAACCGAATGTCGGTTTGAGCTGAAAAGTTGATCGATTGGTCATCACCAGCGGGTAACCAATCGATCAACTTTTCAGCTCAAACCGACATTCGATTCTTTAGATTTGTGCTTTTGAAAATTCGAGGTGTGGCTTCGTCATATATTCACCTTAATCATTGCAACTAATGGAACCACTAAACGCTTTATTCAAACATTCACTAAACAAAATTAATTGAAAATTTAGTAGAAAAATCTTCTTTACGAGTGCCTCGTAGAGCAACATTTTGATTTCGCACCTTTGTAACTGATAGAATCACTAAAAGCTTCGTTTAAATTCATATTCAGTAGTAAAACACTTCTTCAAAAATGATACTTAGAACAAATAAGCTTTATATTCAGTTTTAATGAATTCATTTTAAATTTCAGATCACAAGCGGCGTGCGCGTTTCATTGCCTCGCGCGAATGTGATTTGAGCAGGAAAAAAATGTTCTGGACGGCCGCAAGGTGTGCGCCTCACTCAAAATAGTCAAATCGCTTTATAAGTTTGGAGCTTTAATCATTGCAACTAATGGAACCACTAAACGCTTTATTTAAACATTCACTAAACAAAATTAATTGAAAATTTAGTAGAAAAATCTTCTTTACGAGTGCCTCGTAGAGCAACATTTTGATTTCGCACCTTTGTAACTGATAGAAACACTAAAAGCTTCGTTTAAATTCATATTCAGTAGTAAAACACTTCTTCAAAAATGATACTTAGAACAAATAAGCTTTATATTCAGTTTTAATGAATTCATTTTAAATTTCAGATCACAAGCGGCGTGCGCGTTTCATTGCCTCGCGCGAATGTGATTTGAGCAGGAAAAAAATGTTCTGGACGGCCGCAAGGTGTGCGCCTCACTCAAAATAGTCAAATCGCTTTATATATATAAATATAAAGCGTTATATAAACGTTATATAAAGCGTTGTTATATAAGCGTTATATAAATATAAAGTTGTTATATAAACGCTTTATTCAAACATTCACTAAACAAAATTAATTGAAAATTTAGTAGAAAAATCTTCTTTACGAGTGCCTCGTAGAGCAACATTTTGATTTCGCACCTTTGTAACTGATAGAATCACTAAAAGCTTCGTTTAAATTCATATTCAGTAGTAAAACACTTCTTCAAAAATGATACTTAGAACAAATAAGCTTTATATTCAGTTTTAATGAATTCATTTTAAATTTCAGATCACAAGCGGCGTGCGCGTTCCATCGCATCGCGCGAATGTGATTTGAGCAGGAAAAAAATGTTCTGGACGGCCGCAAGGTGTGCGCCTCACTCAAAATAGTCAAATCGCTTTATAAGTTTGGAGCTTTAATCATTGCAACTAATGGAACCACTAAACGCTTTATTTAAACATTCACTAAACAAAATTAATTTAAAATTTAGTAGAAAAATCTTCTTTACGAGTGCCTCGTAGAGCAACATTTTGATTTCGCACCTTTGTAACTGATAGAAACACTAAAAGCTTCGTTTAAATTCATATTCAGTAGTAAAACACTTCTTCAAAAATGATACTTAGAACAAATAAGCTTTATATTCAGTTTTAATGAATTCATTTTAAATTTCAGATCACAAGCGGCGTGCGCGTTTCATTGCCTCGCGCGAATGTGATTTGAGCAGGAAAAAAATGTTCTGGACGGCCGCAAGGTGTGCGCCTCACTCAAAATAGTCAAATCGCTTTATATATATAAATATAAAGCGTTATATAAACGTTATATAAAGCGTTGTTATATAAGCGTTATATAAATATAAAGTTGTTATATAAACGCTTTATTCAAACATTCACTAAACAAAATTAATTGAAAATTTAGTAGAAAAATCTTCTTCACGAGTGCCTCGTAGAGCAACATTTTGATTTCGCACCTTTGTAACTGATAGAATCACTAAAAGCTTCGTTTAAATTCATATTCAGTAGTAAAACACTTCTTCAAAAATGATACTTAGAACAAATAAGCTTTATATTATGTTTTAATGAATTCATTTTAAATTTCAGATCACAAGCGGCGTGCGCGTTCCATCGCATCGCGCGAATGTGGTTTGAGCAGGAAAAAAATGTTCTGGACGGCCGCAAGGTGTGCGCCTCACTCAAAATAGTCAAATCGCTTTATAAGTTTGGAGCTTTAATCATTGCAACTAATGGAACCACTAAACGCTTTATTCAAACATTCACTAAACAAAATTAATTGAAAATTTAGTAGAAAAATCTTCTTTACGAGTGCCTCGTAGAGCAACATTTTGATTTCGCACCTTTGTAACTGATAGAATCACTAAAAGCTTCGTTTAAATTCATATTCAGTAGTAAAACACTTCTTCAAAAATGATACTTAGAACAAATAAGCTTTATATTATGTTTTAATGAATTCATTTTAAATTTCAGATCACAAGCGGCGTGCGCGTTCCATCGCATCGCGCGAATGTGGTTTGAGCAGGAAAAAAATGTTCTGGACGGCCGCAAGGTGTGCGCCTCACTCAAAATAGTCAAATCGCTTTATAAGTTTGGAGCTTTAATCATTGCAACTAATGGAACCACTAAACGCTTTATTTAAACATTCACTAAACAAAATTAATTTAAAATTCAGTAGAAAAATCTTCTTCACGAGTGCCTCGTAGAGCAACATTTTGATTTCGCACCTTTGTAACTGATAGAATCACTAAAAGCTTCGTTTAAATTCATATTCAGTAGTAAAACACTTCTTCAAAAATGATACTTAGAACAAATAAGCTTTATATTCAGTTTTAATGAATTCATTTTAAATTTCAGATCACAAGCGGCGTGCGCGTTTCATTGCCTCGCGCGAATGTGATTTGAGCAGGAAAAAAATGTTCTGGACGGCCGCAAGGTGTGCGCCTCACTCAAAATAGTCAAATCGCTTTATAAGTTTGGAGCTTTAATCATTGCAACTAATGGAACCACTAAACGCTTTATTTAAACATTCACTAAACAAAATTAATTTAAAATTCAGTAGAAAAATCTTCTTCACGAGTGCCTCGTAGAGCAACATTTTGATTTCGCACCTTTGTAACTGATAGAATCACTAAAAGCTTCGTTTAAATTCATATTCAGTAGTAAAACACTTCTTCAAAAATGATACTTAGAACAAATAAGCTTTATATTCAGTTTTAATGAATTCATTTTAAATTTCAGATCACAAGCGGCGTGCGCGTTCCATCGCATCGCGCGAATGTGATTTGAGCAGGAAAAAAATGTTCTGGACGGCCGCAAGGTGTGCGCCTCACTCAAAATAGTCAAATCGCTTTATAAGTTTGGAGCTTTAATCATTGCAACTAATGGAACCACTAAACGCTTTATTCAAACATTCACTAAACAAAATTAATTGAAAATTTAGTAGAAAAATCTTCTTTACGAGTGCCTCGTAGAGCAACATTTTGATTTCGCACCTTTGTAACTGATAGAATCACTAAAAGCTTCGTTTAAATTCATATTCAGTAGTAAAACACTTCTTCAAAAATGATACTTAGAACAAATAAGCTTTATATTATGTTTTAATGAATTCATTTTAAATTTCAGATCACAAGCGGCGTGCGCGTTTCATTGCCTCGCGCGAATGTGATTTGAGCAGGAAAAAAATGTTCTGGACGGCCGCAAGGTGTGCGCCTCACTCAAAATAGTCAAATCGCTTTATAAGTTTGGAGCTTTAAGGTGAATATATAACGAAGCCACACCTCGAATTTTCAAGAGCACAAATCTGAAGAACCGAATGTCGGTTTGAGCTGAAAAGTTGATCGATTGGTCATCACCAGCGGGTAACCAATCGATCAACTTTTCAGCTCAAACCGACATTCGATTCTTTAGATTTGTGCTTTTGAAAATTCGAGGTGTGGCTTCGTCATATATTCACCTTAATCATTGCAACTAATGGAACCACTAAACGCTTTATTCAAACATTCACTAAACAAAATTAATTGAAAATTTAGTAGAAAAATCTTCTTTACGAGTGCCTCGTAGAGCAACATTTTGATTTCGCACCTTTGTAACTGATAGAATCACTAAAAGCTTCGTTTAAATTCATATTCAGTAGTAAAACACTTCTTCAAAAATGATACTTAGAACAAATAAGCTTTATATTCAGTTTTAATGAATTCATTTTAAATTTCAGATCACAAGCGGCGTGCGCGTTTCATTGCCTCGCGCGAATGTGATTTGAGCAGGAAAAAAATGTTCTGGACGGCCGCAAGGTGTGCGCCTCACTCAAAATAGTCAAATCGCTTTATAAGTTTGGAGCTTTAATCATTGCAACTAATGGAACCACTAAACGCTTTATTTAAACATTCACTAAACAAAATTAATTTAAAATTTAGTAGAAAAATCTTCTTTACGAGTGCCTCGTAGAGCAACATTTTGATTTCGCACCTTTGTAACTGATAGAAACACTAAAAGCTTCGTTTAAATTCATATTCAGTAGTAAAACACTTCTTCAAAAATGATACTTAGAACAAATAAGCTTTATATTCAGTTTTAATGAATTCATTTTAAATTTCAGATCACAAGCGGCGTGCGCGTTTCATTGCCTCGCGCGAATGTGATTTGAGCAGGAAAAAAATGTTCTGGACGGCCGCAAGGTGTGCGCCTCACTCAAAATAGTCAAATCGCTTTATATATATAAATATAAAGCGTTATATAAACGTTATATAAAGCGTTGTTATATAAGCGTTATATAAATATAAAGTTGTTATATAAACGCTTTATTCAAACATTCACTAAACAAAATTAATTGAAAATTTAGTAGAAAAATCTTCTTTACGAGTGCCTCGTAGAGCAACATTTTGATTTCGCACCTTTGTAACTGATAGAATCACTAAAAGCTTCGTTTAAATTCATATTCAGTAGTAAAACACTTCTTCAAAAATGATACTTAGAACAAATAAGCTTTATATTCAGTTTTAATGAATTCATTTTAAATTTCAGATCACAAGCGGCGTGCGCGTTCCATCGCATCGCGCGAATGTGATTTGAGCAGGAAAAAAATGTTCTGGACGGCCGCAAGGTGTGCGCCTCACTCAAAATAGTCAAATCGCTTTATAAGTTTGGAGCTTTAATCATTGCAACTAATGGAACCACTAAACGCTTTATTTAAACATTCACTAAACAAAATTAATTTAAAATTTAGTAGAAAAATCTTCTTTACGAGTGCCTCGTAGAGCAACATTTTGATTTCGCACCTTTGTAACTGATAGAAACACTAAAAGCTTCGTTTAAATTCATATTCAGTAGTAAAACACTTCTTCAAAAATGATACTTAGAACAAATAAGCTTTATATTCAGTTTTAATGAATTCATTTTAAATTTCAGATCACAAGCGGCGTGCGCGTTTCATTGCCTCGCGCGAATGTGATTTGAGCAGGAAAAAAATGTTCTGGACGGCCGCAAGGTGTGCGCCTCACTCAAAATAGTCAAATCGCTTTATATATATAAATATAAAGCGTTATATAAACGTTATATAAAGCGTTGTTATATAAGCGTTATATAAATATAAAGTTGTTATATAAACGCTTTATTCAAACATTCACTAAACAAAATTAATTGAAAATTTAGTAGAAAAATCTTCTTCACGAGTGCCTCGTAGAGCAACATTTTGATTTCGCACCTTTGTAACTGATAGAATCACTAAAAGCTTCGTTTAAATTCATATTCAGTAGTAAAACACTTCTTCAAAAATGATACTTAGAACAAATAAGCTTTATATTCAGTTTTAATGAATTCATTTTAAATTTCAGATCACAAGCGGCGTGCGCGTTCCATCGCATCGCGCGAATGTGATTTGAGCAGGAAAAAAATGTTCTGGACGGCCGCAAGGTGTGCGCCTCACTCAAAATAGTCAAATCGCTTTATAAGTTTGGAGCTTTAATCATTGCAACTAATGGAACCACTAAACGCTTTATTCAAACATTCACTAAACAAAATTAATTGAAAATTTAGTAGAAAAATCTTCTTTACGAGTGCCTCGTAGAGCAACATTTTGATTTCGCACCTTTGTAACTGATAGAATCACTAAAAGCTTCGTTTAAATTCATATTCAGTAGTAAAACACTTCTTCAAAAATGATACTTAGAACAAATAAGCTTTATATTCAGTTTTAATGAATTCATTTTAAATTTCAGATCACAAGCGGCGTGCGCGTTCCATCGCATCGCGCGAATGTGATTTGAGCAGGAAAAAAATGTTCTGGACGGCCGCAAGGTGTGCGCCTCACTCAAAATAGTCAAATCGCTTTATAAGTTTGGAGCTTTAATCATTGCAACTAATGGAACCACTAAACGCTTTATTCAAACATTCACTAAACAAAATTAATTGAAAATTTAGTAGAAAAATCTTCTTTACGAGTGCCTCGTAGAGCAACATTTTGATTTCGCACCTTTGTAACTGATAGAAACACTAAAAGCTTCGTTTAAATTCATATTCAGTAGTAAAACACTTCTTCAAAAATGATACTTAGAACAAATAAGCTTTATATTATGTTTTAATGAATTCATTTTAAATTTCAGATCACAAGCGGCGTGCGCGTTTCATTGCCTCGCGCGAATGTGATTTGAGCATGAAAAAAATGTTCTGGACGGCCGCAAGGTGTGCGCCTCACTCAAAATAGTCAAATCGCTTTATAAGTTTGGAGCTTTAATCATTGCAACTAATGGAACCACTAAACGCTTTATTTAAACATTCACTAAACAAAATTAATTTAAAATTCAGTAGAAAAATCTTCTTCACGAGTGCCTCGTAGAGCAACATTTTGATTTCGCACCTTTGTAACTGATAGAATCACTAAAAGCTTCGTTTAAATTCATATTCAGTAGTAAAACACTTCTTCAAAAATGATACTTAGAACAAATAAGCTTTATATTCAGTTTTAATGAATTCATTTTAAATTTCAGATCACAAGCGGCGTGCGCGTTCCATCGCATCGCGCGAATGTGATTTGAGCAGGAAAAAAAATGTTCTGGACGGCCGCAAGGTGTGCGCCTCACTCAAAATAGTCAAATCGCTTTATAAGTTTGGAGCTTTAATCATTGCAACTAATGGAACCACTAAACACTTTATTCAAACATTCACTAAACAAAATTAATTGAAAATTTAGTAGAAAAATCTTCTTTACGAGTGCCTCGTAGAGCAACATTTTGATTTCGCACCTTTGTAACTGATAGAATCACTAAAAGCTTCGTTTAAATTCATATTCAGTAGTAAAACACTTCTTCAAAAATGATACTTAGAACAAATAAGCTTTATATTCAGTTTTAATGAATTCATTTTAAATTTCAGATCACAAGCGGCGTGCGCGTTCCATCGCATCGCGCGAATGTGATTTGAGCAGGAAAAAAATGTTCTGGACGGCCGCAAGGTGTGCGCCTCACTCAAAATAGTCAAATCGCTTTATAAGTTTGGAGCTTTAATCATTGCAACTAATGGAACCACTAAACGCTTTATTCAAACATTCACTAAACAAAATTAATTGAAAATTTAGTAGAAAAATCTTCTTTACGAGTGCCTCGTAGAGCAACATTTTGATTTCGCACCTTTGTAACTGATAGAAACACTAAAAGCTTCGTTTAAATTCATATTCAGTAGTAAAACACTTCTTCAAAAATGATACTTAGAACAAATAAGCTTTATATTATGTTTTAATGAATTCATTTTAAATTTCAGATCACAAGCGGCGTGCGCGTTTCATTGCCTCGCGCGAATGTGATTTGAGCATGAAAAAAATGTTCTGGACGGCCGCAAGGTGTGCGCCTCACTCAAAATAGTCAAATCGCTTTATAAGTTTGGAGCTTTAATCATTGCAACTAATGGAACCACTAAACGCTTTATTTAAACATTCACTAAACAAAATTAATTTAAAATTCAGTAGAAAAATCTTCTTCACGAGTGCCTCGTAGAGCAACATTTTGATTTCGCACCTTTGTAACTGATAGAATCACTAAAAGCTTCGTTTAAATTCATATTCAGTAGTAAAACACTTCTTCAAAAATGATACTTAGAACAAATAAGCTTTATATTCAGTTTTAATGAATTCATCTTAAATTTCAGATCACAAGCGGCGTGCGCGTTCCATCGCATCGCGCGAATGTGATTTGAGCAGGAAAAAAATGTTCTGGACGGCCGCAAGGTGTGCGCCTCACTCAAAATAGTCAAATCGCTTTATAAGTTTGGAGCTTTAATCATTGCAACTAATGGAACCACTAAACGCTTTATTTAAACATTCACTAAACAAAATTAATTTAAAATTCAGTAGAAAAATCTTCTTCACGAGTGCCTCGTAGAGCAACATTTTGATTTCGCACCTTTGTAACTGATAGAATCACTAAAAGCTTCGTTTAAATTCATATTCAGTAGTAAAACACTTCTTCAAAAATGATACTTAGAACAAATAAGCTTTATATTCAGTTTTAATGAATTCATTTTAAATTTCAGATCACAAGCGGCGTGCGCGTTTCATTGCCTCGCGCGAATGTGATTTGAGCAGGAAAAAAATGTTCTGGACGGCCGCAAGGTGTGCGCCTCACTCAAAATAGTCAAATCGCTTTATAAGTTTGGAGCTTTAATCATTGCAACTAATGGAACCACTAAACGCTTTATTTAAACATTCACTAAACAAAATTAATTTAAAATTCAGTAGAAAAATCTTCTTCACGAGTGCCTCGTAGAGCAACATTTTGATTTCGCACCTTTGTAACTGATAGAATCACTAAAAGCTTCGTTTAAATTCATATTCAGTAGTAAAACACTTCTTCAAAAATGATACTTAGAACAAATAAGCTTTATATTCAGTTTTAATGAATTCATTTTAAATTTCAGATCACAAGCGGCGTGCGCGTTCCATCGCATCGCGCGAATGTGATTTGAGCAGGAAAAAAATGTTCTGGACGGCCGCAAGGTGTGCGCCTCACTCAAAATAGTCAAATCGCTTTATAAGTTTGGAGCTTTAATCATTGCAACTAATGGAACCACTAAACGCTTTATTCAAACATTCACTAAACAAAATTAATTGAAAATTTAGTAGAAAAATCTTCTTTACGAGTGCCTCGTAGAGCAACATTTTGATTTCGCACCTTTGTAACTGATAGAATCACTAAAAGCTTCGTTTAAATTCATATTCAGTAGTAAAACACTTCTTCAAAAATGATACTTAGAACAAATAAGCTTTATATTCAGTTTTAATGAATTCATTTTAAATTTCAGATCACAAGCGGCGTGCGCGTTCCATCGCATCGCGCGAATGTGATTTGAGCAGGAAAAAAATGTTCTGGACGGCCGCAAGGTGTGCGCCTCACTCAAAATAGTCAAATCGCTTTATAAGTTTGGAGCTTTAATCATTGCAACTAATGGAACCACTAAACGCTTTATTCAAACATTCACTAAACAAAATTAATTGAAAATTTAGTAGAAAAATCTTCTTTACGAGTGCCTCGTAGAGCAACATTTTGATTTCGCACCTTTGTAACTGATAGAATCACTAAAAGCTTCGTTTAAATTCATATTCAGTAGTAAAACACTTCTTCAAAAATGATACTTAGAACAAATAAGCTTTATATTATGTTTTAATGAATTCATTTTAAATTTCAGATCACAAGCGGCGTGCGCGTTCCATCGCATCGCGCGAATGTGGTTTGAGCAGGAAAAAAATGTTCTGGACGGCCGCAAGGTGTGCGCCTCACTCAAAATAGTCAAATCGCTTTATAAGTTTGGAGCTTTAATCATTGCAACTAATGGAACCACTAAACGCTTTATTTAAACATTCACTAAACAAAATTAATTTAAAATTCAGTAGAAAAATCTTCTTCACGAGTGCCTCGTAGAGCAACATTTTGATTTCGCACCTTTGTAACTGATAGAATCACTAAAAGCTTCGTTTAAATTCATATTCAGTAGTAAAACACTTCTTCAAAAATGATACTTAGAACAAATAAGCTTTATATTCAGTTTTAATGAATTCATTTTAAATTTCAGATCACAAGCGGCGTGCGCGTTTCATTGCCTCGCGCGAATGTGATTTGAGCAGGAAAAAAATGTTCTGGACGGCCGCAAGGTGTGCGCCTCACTCAAAATAGTCAAATCGCTTTATAAGTTTGGAGCTTTAATCATTGCAACTAATGGAACCACTAAACGCTTTATTTAAACATTCACTAAACAAAATTAATTTAAAATTCAGTAGAAAAATCTTCTTCACGAGTGCCTCGTAGAGCAACATTTTGATTTCGCACCTTTGTAACTGATAGAATCACTAAAAGCTTCGTTTAAATTCATATTCAGTAGTAAAACACTTCTTCAAAAATGATACTTAGAACAAATAAGCTTTATATTCAGTTTTAATGAATTCATTTTAAATTTCAGATCACAAGCGGCGTGCGCGTTCCATCGCATCGCGCGAATGTGATTTGAGCAGGAAAAAAATGTTCTGGACGGCCGCAAGGTGTGCGCCTCACTCAAAATAGTCAAATCGCTTTATAAGTTTGGAGCTTTAATCATTGCAACTAATGGAACCACTAAACGCTTTATTCAAACATTCACTAAACAAAATTAATTGAAAATTTAGTAGAAAAATCTTCTTTACGAGTGCCTCGTAGAGCAACATTTTGATTTCGCACCTTTGTAACTGATAGAATCACTAAAAGCTTCGTTTAAATTCATATTCAGTAGTAAAACACTTCTTCAAAAATGATACTTAGAACAAATAAGCTTTATATTATGTTTTAATGAATTCATTTTAAATTTCAGATCACAAGCGGCGTGCGCGTTTCATTGCCTCGCGCGAATGTGATTTGAGCAGGAAAAAAATGTTCTGGACGGCCGCAAGGTGTGCGCCTCACTCAAAATAGTCAAATCGCTTTATAAGTTTGGAGCTTTAAGGTGAATATATAACGAAGCCACACCTCGAATTTTCAAGAGCACAAATCTGAAGAACCGAATGTCGGTTTGAGCTGAAAAGTTGATCGATTGGTCATCACCAGCGGGTAACCAATCGATCAACTTTTCAGCTCAAACCGACATTCGATTCTTTAGATTTGTGCTTTTGAAAATTCGAGGTGTGGCTTCGTCATATATTCACCTTAATCATTGCAACTAATGGAACCACTAAACGCTTTATTCAAACATTCACTAAACAAAATTAATTGAAAATTTAGTAGAAAAATCTTCTTTACGAGTGCCTCGTAGAGCAACATTTTGATTTCGCACCTTTGTAACTGATAGAATCACTAAAAGCTTCGTTTAAATTCATATTCAGTAGTAAAACACTTCTTCAAAAATGATACTTAGAACAAATAAGCTTTATATTCAGTTTTAATGAATTCATTTTAAATTTCAGATCACAAGCGGCGTGCGCGTTTCATTGCCTCGCGCGAATGTGATTTGAGCAGGAAAAAAATGTTCTGGACGGCCGCAAGGTGTGCGCCTCACTCAAAATAGTCAAATCGCTTTATAAGTTTGGAGCTTTAATCATTGCAACTAATGGAACCACTAAACGCTTTATTTAAACATTCACTAAACAAAATTAATTGAAAATTTAGTAGAAAAATCTTCTTTACGAGTGCCTCGTAGAGCAACATTTTGATTTCGCACCTTTGTAACTGATAGAAACACTAAAAGCTTCGTTTAAATTCATATTCAGTAGTAAAACACTTCTTCAAAAATGATACTTAGAACAAATAAGCTTTATATTCAGTTTTAATGAATTCATTTTAAATTTCAGATCACAAGCGGCGTGCGCGTTTCATTGCCTCGCGCGAATGTGATTTGAGCAGGAAAAAAATGTTCTGGACGGCCGCAAGGTGTGCGCCTCACTCAAAATAGTCAAATCGCTTTATATATATAAATATAAAGCGTTATATAAACGTTATATAAAGCGTTGTTATATAAGCGTTATATAAATATAAAGTTGTTATATAAACGCTTTATTCAAACATTCACTAAACAAAATTAATTGAAAATTTAGTAGAAAAATCTTCTTTACGAGTGCCTCGTAGAGCAACATTTTGATTTCGCACCTTTGTAACTGATAGAATCACTAAAAGCTTCGTTTAAATTCATATTCAGTAGTAAAACACTTCTTCAAAAATGATACTTAGAACAAATAAGCTTTATATTCAGTTTTAATGAATTCATTTTAAATTTCAGATCACAAGCGGCGTGCGCGTTCCATCGCATCGCGCGAATGTGATTTGAGCAGGAAAAAAATGTTCTGGACGGCCGCAAGGTGTGCGCCTCACTCAAAATAGTCAAATCGCTTTATAAGTTTGGAGCTTTAATCATTGCAACTAATGGAACCACTAAACGCTTTATTTAAACATTCACTAAACAAAATTAATTTAAAATTTAGTAGAAAAATCTTCTTTACGAGTGCCTCGTAGAGCAACATTTTGATTTCGCACCTTTGTAACTGATAGAAACACTAAAAGCTTCGTTTAAATTCATATTCAGTAGTAAAACACTTCTTCAAAAATGATACTTAGAACAAATAAGCTTTATATTCAGTTTTAATGAATTCATTTTAAATTTCAGATCACAAGCGGCGTGCGCGTTTCATTGCCTCGCGCGAATGTGATTTGAGCAGGAAAAAAATGTTCTGGACGGCCGCAAGGTGTGCGCCTCACTCAAAATAGTCAAATCGCTTTATATATATAAATATAAAGCGTTATATAAACGTTATATAAAGCGTTGTTATATAAGCGTTATATAAATATAAAGTTGTTATATAAACGCTTTATTCAAACATTCACTAAACAAAATTAATTGAAAATTTAGTAGAAAAATCTTCTTCACGAGTGCCTCGTAGAGCAACATTTTGATTTCGCACCTTTGTAACTGATAGAATCACTAAAAGCTTCGTTTAAATTCATATTCAGTAGTAAAACACTTCTTCAAAAATGATACTTAGAACAAATAAGCTTTATATTATGTTTTAATGAATTCATTTTAAATTTCAGATCACAAGCGGCGTGCGCGTTCCATCGCATCGCGCGAATGTGGTTTGAGCAGGAAAAAAATGTTCTGGACGGCCGCAAGGTGTGCGCCTCACTCAAAATAGTCAAATCGCTTTATAAGTTTGGAGCTTTAATCATTGCAACTAATGGAACCACTAAACGCTTTATTCAAACATTCACTAAACAAAATTAATTGAAAATTTAGTAGAAAAATCTTCTTTACGAGTGCCTCGTAGAGCAACATTTTGATTTCGCACCTTTGTAACTGATAGAATCACTAAAAGCTTCGTTTAAATTCATATTCAGTAGTAAAACACTTCTTCAAAAATGATACTTAGAACAAATAAGCTTTATATTATGTTTTAATGAATTCATTTTAAATTTCAGATCACAAGCGGCGTGCGCGTTCCATCGCATCGCGCGAATGTGGTTTGAGCAGGAAAAAAATGTTCTGGACGGCCGCAAGGTGTGCGCCTCACTCAAAATAGTCAAATCGCTTTATAAGTTTGGAGCTTTAATCATTGCAACTAATGGAACCACTAAACGCTTTATTTAAACATTCACTAAACAAAATTAATTTAAAATTCAGTAGAAAAATCTTCTTCACGAGTGCCTCGTAGAGCAACATTTTGATTTCGCACCTTTGTAACTGATAGAATCACTAAAAGCTTCGTTTAAATTCATATTCAGTAGTAAAACACTTCTTCAAAAATGATACTTAGAACAAATAAGCTTTATATTCAGTTTTAATGAATTCATTTTAAATTTCAGATCACAAGCGGCGTGCGCGTTTCATTGCCTCGCGCGAATGTGATTTGAGCAGGAAAAAAATGTTCTGGACGGCCGCAAGGTGTGCGCCTCACTCAAAATAGTCAAATCGCTTTATAAGTTTGGAGCTTTAATCATTGCAACTAATGGAACCACTAAACGCTTTATTTAAACATTCACTAAACAAAATTAATTTAAAATTCAGTAGAAAAATCTTCTTCACGAGTGCCTCGTAGAGCAACATTTTGATTTCGCACCTTTGTAACTGATAGAATCACTAAAAGCTTCGTTTAAATTCATATTCAGTAGTAAAACACTTCTTCAAAAATGATACTTAGAACAAATAAGCTTTATATTCAGTTTTAATGAATTCATTTTAAATTTCAGATCACAAGCGGCGTGCGCGTTCCATCGCATCGCGCGAATGTGATTTGAGCAGGAAAAAAATGTTCTGGACGGCCGCAAGGTGTGCGCCTCACTCAAAATAGTCAAATCGCTTTATAAGTTTGGAGCTTTAATCATTGCAACTAATGGAACCACTAAACGCTTTATTCAAACATTCACTAAACAAAATTAATTGAAAATTTAGTAGAAAAATCTTCTTTACGAGTGCCTCGTAGAGCAACATTTTGATTTCGCACCTTTGTAACTGATAGAATCACTAAAAGCTTCGTTTAAATTCATATTCAGTAGTAAAACACTTCTTCAAAAATGATACTTAGAACAAATAAGCTTTATATTATGTTTTAATGAATTCATTTTAAATTTCAGATCACAAGCGGCGTGCGCGTTTCATTGCCTCGCGCGAATGTGATTTGAGCAGGAAAAAAATGTTCTGGACGGCCGCAAGGTGTGCGCCTCACTCAAAATAGTCAAATCGCTTTATAAGTTTGGAGCTTTAAGGTGAATATATAACGAAGCCACACCTCGAATTTTCAAGAGCACAAATCTGAAGAACCGAATGTCGGTTTGAGCTGAAAAGTTGATCGATTGGTCATCACCAGCGGGTAACCAATCGATCAACTTTTCAGCTCAAACCGACATTCGATTCTTTAGATTTGTGCTTTTGAAAATTCGAGGTGTGGCTTCGTCATATATTCACCTTAATCATTGCAACTAATGGAACCACTAAACGCTTTATTCAAACATTCACTAAACAAAATTAATTGAAAATTTAGTAGAAAAATCTTCTTTACGAGTGCCTCGTAGAGCAACATTTTGATTTCGCACCTTTGTAACTGATAGAATCACTAAAAGCTTCGTTTAAATTCATATTCAGTAGTAAAACACTTCTTCAAAAATGATACTTAGAACAAATAAGCTTTATATTCAGTTTTAATGAATTCATTTTAAATTTCAGATCACAAGCGGCGTGCGCGTTTCATTGCCTCGCGCGAATGTGATTTGAGCAGGAAAAAAATGTTCTGGACGGCCGCAAGGTGTGCGCCTCACTCAAAATAGTCAAATCGCTTTATAAGTTTGGAGCTTTAATCATTGCAACTAATGGAACCACTAAACGCTTTATTTAAACATTCACTAAACAAAATTAATTTAAAATTTAGTAGAAAAATCTTCTTTACGAGTGCCTCGTAGAGCAACATTTTGATTTCGCACCTTTGTAACTGATAGAAACACTAAAAGCTTCGTTTAAATTCATATTCAGTAGTAAAACACTTCTTCAAAAATGATACTTAGAACAAATAAGCTTTATATTCAGTTTTAATGAATTCATTTTAAATTTCAGATCACAAGCGGCGTGCGCGTTTCATTGCCTCGCGCGAATGTGATTTGAGCAGGAAAAAAATGTTCTGGACGGCCGCAAGGTGTGCGCCTCACTCAAAATAGTCAAATCGCTTTATATATATAAATATAAAGCGTTATATAAACGTTATATAAAGCGTTGTTATATAAGCGTTATATAAATATAAAGTTGTTATATAAACGCTTTATTCAAACATTCACTAAACAAAATTAATTGAAAATTTAGTAGAAAAATCTTCTTTACGAGTGCCTCGTAGAGCAACATTTTGATTTCGCACCTTTGTAACTGATAGAATCACTAAAAGCTTCGTTTAAATTCATATTCAGTAGTAAAACACTTCTTCAAAAATGATACTTAGAACAAATAAGCTTTATATTCAGTTTTAATGAATTCATTTTAAATTTCAGATCACAAGCGGCGTGCGCGTTCCATCGCATCGCGCGAATGTGATTTGAGCAGGAAAAAAATGTTCTGGACGGCCGCAAGGTGTGCGCCTCACTCAAAATAGTCAAATCGCTTTATAAGTTTGGAGCTTTAATCATTGCAACTAATGGAACCACTAAACGCTTTATTTAAACATTCACTAAACAAAATTAATTTAAAATTTAGTAGAAAAATCTTCTTTACGAGTGCCTCGTAGAGCAACATTTTGATTTCGCACCTTTGTAACTGATAGAAACACTAAAAGCTTCGTTTAAATTCATATTCAGTAGTAAAACACTTCTTCAAAAATGATACTTAGAACAAATAAGCTTTATATTCAGTTTTAATGAATTCATTTTAAATTTCAGATCACAAGCGGCGTGCGCGTTTCATTGCCTCGCGCGAATGTGATTTGAGCAGGAAAAAAATGTTCTGGACGGCCGCAAGGTGTGCGCCTCACTCAAAATAGTCAAATCGCTTTATATATATAAATATAAAGCGTTATATAAACGTTATATAAAGCGTTGTTATATAAGCGTTATATAAATATAAAGTTGTTATATAAACGCTTTATTCAAACATTCACTAAACAAAATTAATTGAAAATTTAGTAGAAAAATCTTCTTCACGAGTGCCTCGTAGAGCAACATTTTGATTTCGCACCTTTGTAACTGATAGAATCACTAAAAGCTTCGTTTAAATTCATATTCAGTAGTAAAACACTTCTTCAAAAATGATACTTAGAACAAATAAGCTTTATATTCAGTTTTAATGAATTCATTTTAAATTTCAGATCACAAGCGGCGTGCGCGTTCCATCGCATCGCGCGAATGTGATTTGAGCAGGAAAAAAATGTTCTGGACGGCCGCAAGGTGTGCGCCTCACTCAAAATAGTCAAATCGCTTTATAAGTTTGGAGCTTTAATCATTGCAACTAATGGAACCACTAAACGCTTTATTCAAACATTCACTAAACAAAATTAATTGAAAATTTAGTAGAAAAATCTTCTTTACGAGTGCCTCGTAGAGCAACATTTTGATTTCGCACCTTTGTAACTGATAGAATCACTAAAAGCTTCGTTTAAATTCATATTCAGTAGTAAAACACTTCTTCAAAAATGATACTTAGAACAAATAAGCTTTATATTCAGTTTTAATGAATTCATTTTAAATTTCAGATCACAAGCGGCGTGCGCGTTCCATCGCATCGCGCGAATGTGATTTGAGCAGGAAAAAAATGTTCTGGACGGCCGCAAGGTGTGCGCCTCACTCAAAATAGTCAAATCGCTTTATAAGTTTGGAGCTTTAATCATTGCAACTAATGGAACCACTAAACGCTTTATTCAAACATTCACTAAACAAAATTAATTGAAAATTTAGTAGAAAAATCTTCTTTACGAGTGCCTCGTAGAGCAACATTTTGATTTCGCACCTTTGTAACTGATAGAAACACTAAAAGCTTCGTTTAAATTCATATTCAGTAGTAAAACACTTCTTCAAAAATGATACTTAGAACAAATAAGCTTTATATTATGTTTTAATGAATTCATTTTAAATTTCAGATCACAAGCGGCGTGCGCGTTTCATTGCCTCGCGCGAATGTGATTTGAGCATGAAAAAAATGTTCTGGACGGCCGCAAGGTGTGCGCCTCACTCAAAATAGTCAAATCGCTTTATAAGTTTGGAGCTTTAATCATTGCAACTAATGGAACCACTAAACGCTTTATTTAAACATTCACTAAACAAAATTAATTTAAAATTCAGTAGAAAAATCTTCTTCACGAGTGCCTCGTAGAGCAACATTTTGATTTCGCACCTTTGTAACTGATAGAATCACTAAAAGCTTCGTTTAAATTCATATTCAGTAGTAAAACACTTCTTCAAAAATGATACTTAGAACAAATAAGCTTTATATTCAGTTTTAATGAATTCATTTTAAATTTCAGATCACAAGCGGCGTGCGCGTTCCATCGCATCGCGCGAATGTGATTTGAGCAGGAAAAAAAATGTTCTGGACGGCCGCAAGGTGTGCGCCTCACTCAAAATAGTCAAATCGCTTTATAAGTTTGGAGCTTTAATCATTGCAACTAATGGAACCACTAAACACTTTATTCAAACATTCACTAAACAAAATTAATTGAAAATTTAGTAGAAAAATCTTCTTTACGAGTGCCTCGTAGAGCAACATTTTGATTTCGCACCTTTGTAACTGATAGAATCACTAAAAGCTTCGTTTAAATTCATATTCAGTAGTAAAACACTTCTTCAAAAATGATACTTAGAACAAATAAGCTTTATATTCAGTTTTAATGAATTCATTTTAAATTTCAGATCACAAGCGGCGTGCGCGTTCCATCGCATCGCGCGAATGTGATTTGAGCAGGAAAAAAATGTTCTGGACGGCCGCAAGGTGTGCGCCTCACTCAAAATAGTCAAATCGCTTTATAAGTTTGGAGCTTTAATCATTGCAACTAATGGAACCACTAAACGCTTTATTCAAACATTCACTAAACAAAATTAATTGAAAATTTAGTAGAAAAATCTTCTTTACGAGTGCCTCGTAGAGCAACATTTTGATTTCGCACCTTTGTAACTGATAGAAACACTAAAAGCTTCGTTTAAATTCATATTCAGTAGTAAAACACTTCTTCAAAAATGATACTTAGAACAAATAAGCTTTATATTATGTTTTAATGAATTCATTTTAAATTTCAGATCACAAGCGGCGTGCGCGTTTCATTGCCTCGCGCGAATGTGATTTGAGCATGAAAAAAATGTTCTGGACGGCCGCAAGGTGTGCGCCTCACTCAAAATAGTCAAATCGCTTTATAAGTTTGGAGCTTTAATCATTGCAACTAATGGAACCACTAAACGCTTTATTTAAACATTCACTAAACAAAATTAATTTAAAATTCAGTAGAAAAATCTTCTTCACGAGTGCCTCGTAGAGCAACATTTTGATTTCGCACCTTTGTAACTGATAGAATCACTAAAAGCTTCGTTTAAATTCATATTCAGTAGTAAAACACTTCTTCAAAAATGATACTTAGAACAAATAAGCTTTATATTCAGTTTTAATGAATTCATCTTAAATTTCAGATCACAAGCGGCGTGCGCGTTCCATCGCATCGCGCGAATGTGATTTGAGCAGGAAAAAAATGTTCTGTAGGGCCGCCAAATATACACCTTAATATTTTTAAGTTAGTTCGTGTTATAATTTCGTGTATATCTTCTTAGTTATTTACATCACTTAATTAATAATTTAGAATAACTTAGCAGTTCAGGTTTGTAATGGTTTAGTGGGAACTATCAAATATTAATGTATTGTTTTTCAGTAGAATATTAATGTACTCTGAGTGGAGTTTTTTAATGGTGCTGCTCGATATATAAGCTCCCAAAAGCTCCTCAGTTCATTGTTTCACACACAGATGGCGCCACAAGACTGCTCGAAAAATATTACCTGCTCGAATTTTCTTTCCTGCTCGTTTAACAGCAACCATTTCTGTCAAATTCCCGCCAGGGTTGCCAGAAAATCGACATTCGAGCAGCAATTTCGAGCAGTTGTATCGTGATAATAGTGGTTTCTGCTTTTAGTAGTGTTGCGTGTACGTACACGCTGCATTACACGAACACCACTTGAGTTACTGGTTGAAAATAGTAAACAAAGATCAGCTGTTCCCAGCAAAATCAAATGGGCATATTTTCAACCAGTAGATTTGCATTAGTGTTCGTGAAACCGCGCTGCGAAACCACTATATCACGTTCGGGAAGGTGATATTGGAGGTGTCAAAAATGTATGGCAATATCACGTTCCAGAAACATGATATTGGCCTTGTATCACGAAAACCGCTTGTATCATGATACAACGGCGTAGTCTGAACATAGCATTAAGACGATTGAACATTTGCACGGTAATCTATAAAGCAAAGCAAGATGCAATAATAAAATCAAAATTTACGAATGAACCGAATAAACAGTGTACTCAAACGTTTGAAACATTTCACTCAGCGGTGTCCGAAGATCCATATAACCTTACTTTATAAACACCCTTGGCAACACATGTTTTTTTCTACTCGAAAAGATCTCACAAACACACAGAGAACTCCCGTCGTGCTCGCAAGCTGTCAAACCGTCGAGAAGAATCTTCCTCGCGTTTTTCTCTGCGTAACACAAAACATGGTCTCGATTTTGCGGTCCAGCAAATTTGTGCGATATTTCGCGGGTTTCGCTCGGAACATCGTGTTCAACACGGTCCGCGAAACGGAGGGAAGCCTCCTGCAGCATTCGCAGTGTTTGTGTGGCAACTCGGTCAGGTAAGTGGCGGTTTTTCGTGAGTGGAAAGCAGTGGTGACTGCACCAGCCTTTGCTGCCGGCAAAACCTCGTTACGCAACGAAAGCGACGGATTGCAGCAATGGATCCCCATGCATGCTGGTGCATCATGGGTTGAAAATGGTGAATGAAATAAGTTAAACACTTTGCTTTGTTCCAGTGGATTTGCTTCAACTGCTGCCAGTTCGAGCCAGGGTCTTGATAGGTCCCTGAAGCGACTCGATGAAGATGTTCGTCGATCGGGTCGAATCTCAAGGCGTGATCTGGAGGATGTTTTGGAGGAGATACGGATGAACCGTTCGGCTACCAGTGCCCAATCGTTGTTGGTCATTCGGTGTTGTGGTAAGATAAGCAAATTATGCGTGCAAACGGATGCAACTGAAGGTTTTTTTTATGTAGGCAATCTGGTACCGGAGGAATTGCCAGAAGTTCGAACGGCTTTGGTGCAGGAAATCTGGAAAACGCTTAACAATTTGAACGTGGCCATGGATGTGTCCCATTTCAATGCTCTGTTGCGGGTGTACCTGGACAACGAGCATCCGTTTTCGCCGACGGATTTTCTGGCCGATCTGAAAGCGAAGGGAATCGAACCGAACAGGGTTACCTACCAGCGGTTGATCTCCCGGTACTGCCAGGAGGGGGACATTGACGGGGCCACCAAGATTCTCGAATACATGCGCGAAAAACAGCTACCGGTCAACGAGTACGTGTTTAATGCGCTAATCATGGGACATTCGCAGGCTGAGTAAGTATACTTTGATTTTTTTTATGTATTTTAATTCACATTTTATGTTGTCAAAAGATGCTAGGTACTTTTAGTCATAAACAAACGAACCGAAACGGGACACTTCTGGTTTTCTAATATTGTATTCAGGCTGTTGCGACAGGAAAAAAGGCTACTTTCACCGAATTTTGTAGTTAATGCATTTGTTGCTTCAAAACTCTAACTTTTTTTTTAGTGAAAGACCTAATAATTGATTGATTGATTGATTTGTCTATAGAGAGTCTTTCAGCCCTTGGCTGGTTCGTCTCTTAAAGACCTAATAAGTTCAGTACAAAGTTTAATATTATTTTACATTCACTATTCAGTTGTCCTCTTTAATCTTGAACTTTCAATTTCGCAATCAGACTTGGTTGAATTAAACCCTCCTAAACTATGTCGTTCAGTTCAGTGTCATACGGGCGTACCTACAATGACCGATTTTTTTTTTCATCGATTTTCTCTTTCATTAATAATTTTGGCCGGCAAATCATGTTTGGATGTTTTTGTACTGAAAAGTATCGAATGTAATGTTTACAAAACTGGTCAATAATGCAAGCTTGTTGCTTCAGACGTTTTAAGCTGAGCAGCCTTGGTTTTATCCAAAATCAAGGCATAGTTGAGTGTTCATTATCCAACAATCGTAAGCTGTACACGAATACGAAATCTCATTGGCGTCATCGAGAACGTGTATTCGGGCCATTCGGGCTCGCTTGCATGCTTCTTTTGTTCTTTCCAGGAAATAGCACTTCTTTATGGGAGCGGGACATTTGGCATAAAGTCATTTGGCATAAGGTCGTTTGGCATAATAAGGTCACTTGGCATAAAGACATTTGGCATAACGGTCATTTAGCATAATGGACATTTGGCATAACCGAAATGCACCCTTCTTTATTATGCCAAGTGTCCATTATGCCAAATGACCGTTATGCCAAATGACTTTATGCCAAGTGATCTTATGCCAAATGACTTTATGCCAAATGACACAGACCCCTTCTTTATCGTCCTTTATGTCGAACGTACTGGTCCCTCCAGTCGAAATAGTTTCGCCGGAAAACCAGGTTCTGACATTTCCTGCCAAAGCTTTTTTCTTATCACTGAACCGTATGATCGATAAAAATCGATAAAGAATTTATCACAATTCCTCACAGTTCCTCAGAATTTTTCCCATTTATGCCAAAGGGTAATCTGGCATCAATGTCAAACTACAAAGTGTTGCGTATGCTGAATGAAAGTTATAGTTTTGAGGATGTCTTCCAACAAATTTCGTCGATCTTCGACAAAAAGAGTAACTCAGAATCTCTCAGAGTTGCTCTCGTTCGCACAGTGTTTTGCCCCTAGACATGAACTGAATTTTCACTTCCTTCATCTTATGGTAGACCGGATTGCCAAATAGACTAGGATGAATCCCCTACACCTGTTTTTTGTTATTGTAGACTAAAACTTTAAGTTTCTTTTCCGTTTTCCTTTTGTCATGGATAGACCGAAGTTTCACTTCCAACATCTCATGGTAGACTAAATTCCTGCTGAATGAACTAAGATCACTAGACCGGCCCACATTTGTATGGCGAGAAAAAAAAGTTGGAAAAATTCACGGGGCACCCTCTGGAATCGTGCCTTTGGATGAGAAGAACAATCTGTGAAAGATTCAGCTCAATCGGTTTAAAACTGAGCTGGCGCAAATGAGTTGAAGATTTGTATGGGATTTTCAGTCCAAATATATGGGAAATTGGTTGACCTACAGTCTCTCACTCAGTACGCCGGTTCAGCGAGTTCAATTTAGCTCAGAATTGAAAGAATGGTGTAGTTGATACCCTAAGGAACAACTTTGTAGAAGACCATATCATGATAAAACTTAATTTAGTTGCAGTTTCAGCTAACGAAAGCAGGATGAGGACATCTTACCCCGTTTACTCTCGGTTGTTACATGCAGCACGTGTTTGTCGGTCGAAGCTTGCGCGCTACATCATAGGCACCTATGTAATGCTTCATTATTTCGATACCCGCCCACGTGCGTGAGCAATTGAAATGAAGGCCAACATAGCCGCCTATGATGTAGAGCGCAAGTTTTGAACAGCAAACACGTGCTGCATGTAACAACCGAGAGTAAACAGGGGAGGATGTCCTCATCCTGCTTTCGTTAGCTGAAACCGCAACTAAGTTAAGTTTTATCATGATATGGTCTTCTACAAAGTTGTTCCTTAGGGTATCAACTATTATTTTTTCAATTATGAGCCAAATCAAACTCTTTAAACCAGCGTGCTGAATGACAGAATGTAGGTCATCCGATTTCCCATATATTTGGACTGAAGATCCCATACAAACCTTCAACTCATTTGCGCCAGCTCAGTTTTAAACCGATTGATCTGAAATTTTCACAGATTGCTCTTCTCATCCAAAGGCACGATTCTAGAGGGTGCCCCGTGGAATTTTTCGATATTTTTGTATTTGGGCCAGTCTAAAGATCACTCACACGTATCTCACCGAGCTCCAAAAAGCGTGTCAATTGGTTCAAAATTGACTGAGTTGTACTGCCCAAATTCTGCAAAGTGACGTAAGCGACATTGATAGTTTTGGCCCATTTTTTGGTTATTATGCATACAACTCTTGCTCATCCTCTAAGTTTCTTTCCATAGATGATAGATTACGTCTAGATCTTGCATTCTAATACAACAGACATACCACAGTGTTATTTTTACACCAGATATTACATATAATATACCAACAAATATTGACATTTTGAATGGCGCTTACGTCACTTTGCAGAATTACGGCAGTGTAGAAGAATCGTGCTCAGAGAAGCCCTGCCGAGATGGTCCCACTTCCCTATTTGGATCAGAAACAGATGAGAACTTTCGAATTTCCTGAGTAAAATCATATTAACATCCTATAAGCCTCTAATGGTCGACTGAATGGGCTCGTTTAGAAGTTAATCATCAATGTTAACTTCTTTTCCCGATCAGCCTAGATAGCTGTGTAGTGTCGGTAGCAGTTGTCTCAATGGCTAAAGTGCCCCGCACAGTGCATATGTTTGCGTGTGCGTGACAGTAGTTTGACACATTTCCCATGGGAAAACTGTAAAAAAACGCAAACCTCGACGGAACGGACGCTATGTGCTCCAGGCTAGAATAACAACACTAAGGACCACCTGTTCCGGGAGTAAAAGTCCACCAAACAGGGAACCCCAATCCAAGGTGTCAGGCGGCCCGTGAATGGTTGAGGGGGTTTAAAATATGCTCGATCTTTAACGGAGCCCGTAACGTAGGTAGATCGCCTTTATGTGTTGCGTTACGGTTCAAGATCTACCTAACCGAACCCTAGTGAGTAGTGACATCCGGTTTGTCAAGTTGGGGTAATGTATTTTGGTAATAAGGATTCATGGTACAAAGTCCTTGTTACTGGTGACAGTTTCTAAAATTGCATTTATTCTGCCTTGCTGATTGTTAAAGAATCGGACTTTGCCCACCCGGGACTACACTTGATGTTAGGAAAACAAACGTGCTTTACGTATCTAACTGCGTACTAACCTATCAAGGACTATTAAGTTCTGGTAATTCAAGAACTCACGTGCATTCTTATTGCAGAATACATTCTCTAATTTGACAGAGTTTTACAACAATACGGGTAATGCCACAAAAGATCTAAATACTGGTCGCAGTGGCTCACCCGAACAGAAAAAAAAAGCCTCTAATGATTCCTTTGAAAGCTTGAAACTTGGATCCCACAAAAAATTCTCTGTTATGAATGGACTAGGATTTTGAATCTACTTTTATCTATTTAACTTATCTTTAACCCTTATGTGACCTCGATATTTAAATGGTTATTAAGAGTAGAAAGTTGCATGCTAGATCTAAGAACTCGTGAATATGTATTGTCGGGCCGCCACCAAACCGGACTTCGCACAATCAAGTCGCGACGCGACCCAACTCGCGACGTTTTTAAATCATGTCAAAGGTAGTGCGCATCCTTCCCGTTGTTGTCAGCAACACAGCGCACTAGATGCGAAACATTTGCGACACTTGTGGACCAAGAAAATGGCAATTTTTGATTGAATGTCGGTCTTGATTCCAACCGGATAGACAATATCGTCAACTAAAGGAATTAACCGAATTTTCAAGTGAGGAGGGGCAGGGAGAGGGGCTTCCATTTTTTATTACATGGAATGCAGGCAGGATACCCGGGTACCCACGAAACTGAGATCATATATCTGTCAATTTTCCACCGATTTTAGAAATTTCTGGCTCATTTAACTCAGAAACTCATTATCTA
>NW_026917094.1:32038-32745 GCF_035046485.1 Aedes albopictus
TTTCATCCATTTGTAAAACTGAAAAGGATTTTTTGAATAGAAATGATAGCATATACTTACCTTACCTTACCGGTCAGACTATGACCTGAGTGTCCTCTGGTGTACGTAGGAGTCGTGTACACTCTCCTTGGTCCATGGCTTCGTGGTCGCCAAAGTAAACGGGGTCTTCTTCTGTAGCTGTTATGCGCCTCCGCGGTGGCCGATCGAGCGGTTCACGCAGATGCTGGACCGCTTAACGACCGTGCTAACAGGGCGAAGGCCGGTGGTAATAGCGGGTGACTTTAATGCCTGGGCTGTGGAATGGGGAAGCCGTTTCACGAACCAGCGGGGTCAGATCCTGCTAGAAACACTGGCCATCTTAGATGTCGACTTGGCTAACGTCGGTACCAAGAGTACCTATAGTCGAAACGGAGCGGAGTCAATTATTGACGTGACCTTTTGTAGTCCTGGCCTAACAAGTAGTTCGAACTGGAGAGTAGATGATGGCTACACTCACAGCGACCACCTGGCGGTTCGCTACAGTATCGACTACAACAACAGCAGACAGCGGATAGAAGAAGAGGCGGCTAGGCCAAGGCCAAGCCCTCGTAGGTGGAAGACATCATACTTCGACGAAGAGGTATTTAGGGAAGCGCTCCGCCGTGAGCGAGACTTACTCGGTTTAGACGGCGACGAGCTGGTAGCGGTGCTCTCACGTGCGTGTGATG
>NW_026917095.1:0-32000 GCF_035046485.1 Aedes albopictus
CAGCAAACGTAGTTTTCGCGACCCCCCATAGATATTCCCTCATTTGTTGTCTGTTACAGTAAAATATTTTACTGCCCCTCGCGACCCCCTGGATGAAGGCCGGCGACCCCCCTGGGGGGTCGCGACCCACAGTTTGGGAAACCATGGCCTAGGTGAAAGCTGTGTAAGTTTGTGCTCCGTCCAATATTTTAATTATTGTAAAAACGAATCAAGTCATTATGTCCGAAATTTGTATGTATAATTACAGTGTAATGTTGTTAGTCGTTCCATCAGTCCATGTCCAAACCTACTTGACCTAAAAAAAACTTTTGATGTGAGTATTTTTGTATAACAAATGACTTGACTACTCAAACTTTGTATGTAAATTGTAGTTTGCCCTGAAGATGAGTGAATAAACGCTCGAAACGTCGGCTTTAATTAAAACAGTTGTTTTATAAGCAACCCGAGGACCGAAAATACGCCAGCAATCGTTATCAAAATACTAGATATGATTTAGTGATGCATTCTGATTGACAAAAACAATCAAAGCCCTCCGTTGGCCGTAAAAACGCAATCATATCACGACCACTTGCATCACCACAGTTTTCCACCGCTGCTGGCGCGTACAGCTGGTCGTGAATGCGTCATTCGTGTGCGAAAGCCGTAAATATATATGATTTTTATGCGAAGTGATTTACGTTCGACACCAGCAGAACCACCACCGACCGAACAGCATTTATCATCATTGGCGGTAGTGAAATATGTAATTGGCTTCATTGTTGGTGCATGTTTCGGTCGAGCCTACATGGTACTTGGTAGCTACATGATACCTACCCCCGAAAGGCTCCGTCGGCTGACTGTGAAAATTTTTACAACGATCGGTGCGGAATTGACGCTCTGATTGAAAATTATGATAATGAAATCGAAACTGTACACACATGTGTGTGGGGGCAACGGCAACTAGGAGCCACAGAGTTGGGCTTTTCGGTACCTACCCGATTACGCGAGGGGGTACCACAATGCAATTTAACATAATTCATTCCAATTGGGACGAACATACTTCAAATTGATTATTTAAATATCACTTCCACGGGGAATGTTTCCCGGGAGGTCCATTATTTCCGAAGGTGCGGGAAAATTAATTCAACCATCAAATGAAAATAATAACAACCAAGAACGGTACAGTTTATGGTTAAACCATTAGTGAACGTGTCAACACGTACGGCGAGCGCAAACAACTGTATAGAGGAGCGCAACCAGTGTTCAAGTAATAGCACACAGGCAGTTCTTACTACGTGCGATCCTCGAAGAACACGAACCGGAGTTTTCTTGATTATTGTTATTATTTCGGTTTGCATGTACACCGGGTTCCGGTTCGTGGAAACTTGGCGGTGGCAGTAAAGAATAAGGTGTCCACCAAGAGGAGGCACGTTCAGTTCAGCTGTTCGCCTGCATTCATAGCTCAGACAGTTTGTGGGGGTTGTTATGAATTTGAAATAAATGTATCTTCAACTTCGATAACTTGGAAAAAGCAAGCAGCATAGCTATTGCCACCACAAGTATCTACCTCAAGGTGTGTCAATGATAACACTAGTTTACAGCATTTTTGAACTCGGTAAGCTGATGATCATTTTTGGTGTAGAATCATGCCCTGAGTTCGAAAACGCGAAGGAAAAAAATTACAGTAGAGCGGAAATTTTTTCGACTTTCCATACAAGGTTGATGATTTGAAATCGATTTTTGTTCTATTTTTAAGCAAAGTCGCTCACTTCAAACATCTCATTCTCCGTAATCAATGCTCCGATTGAGCTGAATTTTTTACTGTAATTCGCCTACATATGATATGTCAAATAAACGTTGAGAAAGAATTTTGAAGTTGGTTTTTTCTTATTGAAAAAAATACATGTCTTCAAAAAAAATTGAGAATTTTGCTAAAATTTAAGAAGATCGTCCCTAAAACTCGCCAATATCTTGAATTTCATCAATCTGACGCAAAACCTGTATTCAGATGATCGAATGGTATTGTATTCAGCTTTTAATTTATGAAAAAAGATATAAAATTGGTTGAACAAAACGCAATATATTTGAATTTTAGTAAATTGCATATTTTGAAAAGTTGTAAAACTCGATATTGAACTAAAACTCAAAAACTGTTCTACTTTAAATTTTTTGAAGGTCGGTTTCGAAATCAGCACTAAATTGTGCTTCAAAAATTTTGGTCGTTGACAGAAGTTCACGACTTTTGTTTTATTTTGTAAACTTGTGTAATTAGCTAACAGTTCCGTGCTATGGCTTGGTAGTGTAGCCTGCCCACTGCTGTCCTTCTAACTGCTACTGGATTGTGGTGGTTCACCACGAGCCTATATGTCCACCAAAGAGGTGCGGCTTTAAGGACAGACTTGTTGGAGTCCCAAAATGTCCGCCACAATGGCCGACTTTGGCACCTACTCACGATTTTGAGCGCACAAATCTCTTCGTAAACAAAACCAGCGCATCTGTTCTTCTTATTTTAAGCTCATTACAAGTGAGCAAGAACAGAATAATAAAATGCACTGTTGTTTGAAGCTTGCTTCTTGAGATTTGTGCGTTTCAAGTTCTGATGAACTGTTGAAACGGGATTTCAAGACGTTTGTCCTTAACATCGTCTGTTGTGACAACCTCCATAAAACAAGAAAAACGACAGATACGGCAAAGAAGTAAGGACCATGATAAAACTAAGTGAATATGAAATGTTAGGATTCAAATGAAAAATAAAAAATGAACCCGTAGGAGTGAGTCTTGGGTCGTGAACTGCAGAAGAAGCTGGGGCCCGTGGCACAGTGATCACACGATCACTTCATAAGCTGATCGTGGCTTCGATCCCATCATCAGCACTTCGTTGATTGCTCTCCAGTACGTGACCCTCTTCTGAGCTCATAGCTCTAACGGACCCGGATAATTGGGTATCGGCGAAACGGTAGTTCATAATGGACTTCTTCTTAGCTAGGTACTGCTCGAACAAGCCTTTTTTTCTCGTTTGTCGGGTGAAGATTACTGCGTCCAGATTTTATAAATATTGTGATATCCCTTTTGCTGTGAGGTACGCAAGCTATCTCAGTAACATATTTGTCACTGAGATACCTAGGTATCGACTGAACTCAAGACCATCTATTATTGATGAATAGAGATCCTGAGTTACAGTATGTGACTCCCCCATTCTGGCGAGACTAGCTTTATGAAGCCAACCACGTCCTTGGGAGATAAGATCCATATGTCAGTAGGCCCTAAAAAGGGCTTGCTGAGAACTGTGAACCTACGTTGAGTGAGTGCACTGCAATAGCAGAGGATGTGTTCTGATGTTTCCCTCTCCTCGTCACAGAAGCGGCAATTTGAGGTTTGGATTGCTCCGATCTTTTGTAGATGGTATCTGCAGGGGCAGTGTCCAGTTATTAGACCGGTGTAGATGTTGAGATCCCTTTTGTTGAGACCTAATAGTTGTTGGGTTTTCTTGGGGTTTATCGTTACTAGCCTTTTGGATTGGCTCGTTAGGGGGAGTGCATTCCAGTTTGATGTGATTTGACTGACCATATATTTGTTCAGTTCCATATTTACAGAGCAGTCTGAGATCCCGCAGAAGGGCTGAGGGTCAATGAACCTTTCATTAGATCCATTCCTGGCTAGTGTAGTGTATAGATGCTTATTATTATGAAAATTTGATATAATGTGAGATGTGTCTATTTGCAAAGCCAGTATTGATTTTGGTGTACTCGTATAGTCGGGATACGTTCCACCCGTTCCACCAAAACCAACCATGATCGGCTCGCGTGCTGTCTGCATGAACGAGAGCTGTCATTCGCGTCGCGTTCGGAGATGGTTGGTTTTGGTGAAACGGGTGGAACGTATCCCGACTATACGAGTACACCAAAATCAATACTGGCTTTGCAAATAGACACATCTCACATTATATAAAATTTTCATAATAATAAGCATCTATACACTACAGCTAGCTTATCAACAATCTCGTTTCCCTCTAGACCCGTATGTCCTGGGATCCAATATAGGTAGACTCGCTTGCGTATGGATTAGTTTTTCAAAGCCAGAATGCATTCCCACACTAGCTTTGAGTTGTAGTTATTAAGCGACTTAAGTGCCGCTTGGCTGTCAGAGAAAATACATATTTTTGCAAACCTATACTTTCTCCTCAGGCATAATAACACGCATTCTAATATTGCATATATTTCCGCCTGAAATACTGTAGACCACTGCCCTAAGTGGACAGAGATTTTTGGTCTAGGGCCATATATTCCGGAGCCTGTCAGATTATTCATTTTCGAACCATCTGTGAAGAAATTTATAGAGCCTGTTGGAACGTTGGGTCCACCTCTTTCCCACTCCTGGCGGGAAGGAATGAACACAACGTAAGGTAAGTCATAATAGACTACCGTTTCCATCCAGTCACTACAAATTCCTATTGCGGGATTTATGGCAAATTCATTTAATATGCTGAGGTGACCCGTAAGGTCTCCCGACAGCAGTGTTTTTGTTCTCTTTAACCTTAGAGCACTTTTTTCCGCTTCCAGCTTTATGAATTGATCTAACCGGGGCAGGTGCAGCATTGCGTCTAGGGTCAAAGTGGGTGTACTACGAACTGCACCAATGATGGCTATGCAAGCGGTGCGTTGGATTTTGTTGAGCTTAGCCCTTGCAGCAGCCTCATTAGTTTTAGGCCACCAGACAAGGGAAGCGTAAGTAGTCCTGGGACGAATAATGGTTTTATATATCCACATGATCATACTTGGTTTTAGGCCCCATCTTTTACCCAGGGTTTTTGAACAAACCCAAAGTGTATTGAGTCCTTTCTGCACAACTGATTGGAGATGAGAGTTCCAATTCAGTATTGCGTCGAGTATGACACCTAGATATTTTACTTCGCTCGAATAAACTAGTTGTGTATGATTCAAGAAAAGGGGTTTCAGTTGGACCTTCCTCCGTTTGGTGAAAGGGATAATGGAAGTTTTTGTAGGATTTATGCCTAGTTGTTCCTTTTGACACCAGGAAAAAGTGTGATTTAGGGCAGATTGCACTGCGATTCCAAAACCTTCAATGGAGTACTTCAAAAATATATTCACGAATTCTTTATATCAGTTTTAAGTGTTGCGTTTTGCATAAGGATCATTTCAGAAACGCCGTTTCATGAAGTCATTTTATAATAGGCTCCTGAAGGCCTATATCAATTTTTGCATGAACCGGTCAAGCATTAGTTAATATGACATATTTGGCACCAGAAATCATATCGTTTATTTGGCTTTTGATGTTTGGGCCTTAAACTCTTACAAAAACCGCGATCTTGAATTTTGAGCTGCCATTTTGGATTTAAGTCCGCCTTTAGAAAATTCTGGCCGCTATTTTTTGGACTCAAGACTTCTCCCCCATTCCAGATATAGCCATATTGAATGGTTTTTGAACCTAAAGCTACCTTAACCAGCCACCATTTTGGATTTTAGACCATCATCATGGTTGTTCTGTTCACCATTTCTGGACTCTGGAAGCACTTGCTATACCAAAGATACCCATATGGCATGGTTTAGGCCAAACTCCACAATTTTGAATTTTGAGCTGCCATATAGGATTTTAGACTACCATTTGGATATTGTGGTCGCCATTTTTGGACTGCAGACATCTTATCCAATATCCATACAAAATACACTCATATTACATGGTCTTAGGACCCGAAACTCCATTAAACAGTCGCCATCTTGAATTTTGAATCCTTACCTTGGATTTCAGACCGCCATCTTGGATATCCTGGTAGACTTCGGTTCTCTTCCCTACACCAAACATACTAATAATGCATGGTTTTGGAGCCTAAAATACCACTGATCAGCCACCATCTAGATCAGTGTTTCCCAAACTTTTAGGAGGTATCGCCCCCTTGGAGCTTGAGAAAAACATTTTCGCCCCCTGCCCAAAGTGAAATTTATTTTTTCCTGCAAATTTACTTGTTGCCAAAAGCTCACTATTTAACACTACTGCGGCAAACCTGGTATTAAGTGTATCTTAATTAGTATCGCTCTCATTGTCATTAAGTTTTTTTGCAAATGCATTGATTGTTCGTTTGAAAAAACTGCAATATTGCATGTAAAACCAATACGTTTTAAAATCATGTTTATGTTATACATATTCTTGAACAAAATCGAGCAAAATAGAACGGACTGTGAACATTTTCGTTATCCTCAACCTGATGTTTTACTTTTCAGTATTCTTCAACACCCGAGATGTTTGGTCACCATAAGTACTCAAATAATAAATTGGAAAATAATTACAAAAACATATTTTATGCAAAAAATACAACTTGAGTAAATTTTGGTGTATTTCCAAATGTAGTGAGCATTGCTCAGTAATTTAAAATTTAAAAAGCCAGTGATGCGAACTGACAAGTTTCCTATGAATTCGAAAACTTTTTATTGTCAAATAAGAAGATATGCATCCATCACTATTCGGTTTTAAGGAAATTTAACGCTGAATTTGTGGAAACATTTAAAAACAGCTCCTGGTACACCCGATTCTTTTTTGCATGGGGAATGTCTACCGTGCAAAAAAAGTTTTTGGTTCAAAATTCGAAAAACCGTGTAAAAAAAGTAATATGATTTCTCGACAAATCATGCAAAAATAAGAGTTTACATTTTTTTGTATGGAATTTTTTTCCTCAGGGAAGCCTCTTTTCAAACAATGCATGACGAATTTCATCCGAAAAGTGTTTTTAGATTCATTTTAAACTTCATGTTGCTATTTGAAATTTCCATAAAAAGCATACCGCATGTAATTTAAAAACAAAACATTCTTATCAAGTAAAAAATCTGTTCCTTTTATAATTTGGACAAAAATCAATCATGAATTTTCGTCATACAAGCAGGCTAAGAATATGGATTACGGAGGCCAGGGGCCCGAGCGTATATGGAGGCCCTCGGAGAGATGAGCAAAATATTTTTTTCTCTTTATTTTCGAACAGTACTTGAGCAATATGAAAAATAAGGCTAATGCTAGCAATTAAAAAAAGGGTTTTGTGGGAGCCCGGGGCCCTGCCCCCCCCCCGACCTCTCCTTAGATCTGGCCCTGCATACAATTTTTTATTTGTTAAATTTCCAGAATCACTAGGAACTCTCTCGGAAAGTTTTATTTGTTTTTTTTTCTTGAAATTTTTTTTAACAAAATCACGTAAACATTTTTCAATAATCCTAGAAACAAAAACCCTAATTAATCCACCTAGCGGTGATGGTGCCTTTCTCGTGCTTTAAAATATCTTTTCAACAAAACTCGAGCGACATGTAGATGACATTGACATAAATACAAAATGAAAACTGCTTGCTAAATCTACTCAATATGGATACATTTCATATTAGCATAACATCCAATATTTAGAAAATATAAGACAACGATCCATAACTCAAACCAAACAAGTGTCATGAAGCCGCAAAATTTTGAAACGTCATTTTAGATTTTCCGGTCATCGATTTATGACTCCGGATATCTACCCCAACTAAACTAACCGCCATCTTGAACATTGAGACACCATCTTGGATGTTCTGGTATTTATTTTTGGACTCTGCACCTAAAATTACATAAAATAGTCGTCGTATTGAATTTTGGCATGTCGTTTATGATTTTCTGGTTACCAGTTTTGGACGAAGACCGGCATTCTTCCCCATTCAAACTATAGTCATATTGCAGACCTTGTGAAACAGCGCACAGCTTGGGTTTTCTGATTACAAATTTTGAATTCTGGACATATTTTCATACTAAATATGCCCATAATGCAAGAATTAAAAATCCTATTAAATATTCACTAACTTGAATACTGGGCCATTATCTTGGACTTTGGACCGCTATTTTGGATACTCTGGTGGACTCCAAAAAAAAAATCCCCATACCAAATACACTTATTTTACATAGTTTTAGAGCTCAAAATTCCTTAAAACAGCCACCATCTTCTGTTTACCGTTCTAATCGACGGTAAATTCTTCTCGGATATAACCAACGTCCGCACATACCGCAGTGCGAATATAGATTCGGATCACTACTTAGTCGCTGTATGCATGCGCTCAAAACTTTCGACAGTTATCACCACGCGTCGAAGTCGAACGCCGCGGCTCAACATCGAGCAACTTCGTAACGTAGAAGTGGCTCAAGACTACGCGCAGCAGTTAGCAGTGGCCCTACCAACGGAAGAGCAGCTTGGCGCAGCTACACTTGAAGATGGCTGGAGGGACATCCGATCCGCCATAGGTAGTACCTCGGCTACAGCACTAGGCTTCGCGACTCCGAATCACAGAAACGACTGGTACGACGGCGAATGTGAACAGTTGAAAAACGAGAAGAATGCAGCATGGGCGAGAATGCTGCAACACCGTACGAGAGCGAATGAGGCACGTTACAAACAGGCGCGGAACAGGCAGAACTCAGTCTTCCGGATGAAGAAGCGCCAGCAGGAAGAACGAGATCGCGAAGCGATGGAAGAGCTGTACCGCGCTAAGGACACACGAAAGTTCTACGAGAAGCTGACCCGCTCGCGCAGAGGCTTTGTGCCACAAGCCGACATGTGCCGAGATAATCACGGGAATATTCTCACGAGCGAGCGTGAGGTGGTCGAGAGGTGGCGGCAGCATTACGATGAGCACCTCAATGGCGACGTTGCAAGTACCGAAGGTGGCGTGGTAACAGATCTAGGAGTATGTGCACAGGACGAAAGACTTCCGGCCCCTGACCTTCAAGAGATTGAGGAGGAGGTTGGCCGGTTGAAAAACAACAAAGCCGCTGGAGCAGATCAACTACCAAGCGAGCTTCTAAAATACGGTGGAGAAGCACTGGTGAGAGCACTACACTGGGTCATTACCAAGATTTGGGAGGAGGAAGTATTACCGGAGGAATGGATGGAAGGTATCGTGTGTCCCATCTACAAAAAGGGCGACAAGTTGGATTGCGGGAATTACCGCGCGATCACACTACTGAGCGCTGCCTACAAGATACTCTCTCAAATCTTATGCCGCCGTCTATCACCGATTGCAAGAGAGTTCGTGGGGCAATATCAGGCTGGATTTATGGGTGAACGCGCTACAACGGACCAGATGTTCGCCATCCGCCAGGTGTTGCAGAAATGCCGCGAATACAACGTGCCCACACATCACTTGTTCATCGATTTCAAATCGGCGTATGATACAATCGATCGAGAACAGCTATGGCAGATTATGCACGAATACGGATTCCCGGATAAACTGATACGGTTGATCAAGGCGACGATGGATCGAGTGATGTGCGTAGTTCGAGTATCAGGGACACTCTCGAGTCCCTTCGAATCTCGCAGAGGGCTACGGCAAGGTGATGGTCTTTCGTGCTTGCTATTCAACATTGCTTTGGAGGGTGTAATAAGAAGAGCGGGGATAAACACGAGTGGGACGATTTTCACGAAATCCGTTCAGCTGCTTGGTTTCGCCGATGATATTGATATTATTGCTCGAAAATTTGAGAAGATGGCGGAAACGTACATCCGACTAAAGAGTGAAGCCAGGCGAATCGGACTAGTCATTAATGTGTCGAAGACAAAGTACATGCTGGCAAAGGGCTCCAGGGAGGAATCACCGCGCCCGCCACCCCGAATTCATATCGACGGTGATGAAATCGAGGCGGTTGAAGAATTCGTGTACTTGGGCTCACTGGTGACCGCCGACAACGACACCAGCAGAGAAATTCAGAGGCGCATTGTGGCAGGAAATCGTTCTTACTTTGGACTCCGCAGAACTCTACGATCGAATAAAGTTCGCCGTAACACGAAGTTAACCATCTACAAAACGCTGATTAGACCGGTCGTCCTCTATGGGCACGAAACATGGACCCTACGTGCAGAGGACCAACGCGCCCTTGGAGTTTTCGAACGGAAGGTGTTGCGTACCATCTACGGCGGAGTGCAGATGGAAGACGGGACTTGGAGAAGGCGAATGAACCACGAGCTGCATCAGCTGCTGAGAGAACCAACCATCGTCCATACCGCGAAAATCGGGAGGCTACGGTGGGCGGGTCACGTCATCAGGATGTCGGATAGCAACCCGACTAAAATGGTTCTCGAGAGTCATCCGACCGGTACAAGAAGACGTGGAGCGCAGCGAGCTAGGTGGATCGACCAAGTGGAGGACGATCTGCGGACCCTACGCAGAGTGCGGAACTGGAGACAAGCAACCATGGACCGAGTGGAATGGAGGCGGCTACTATGTACAGCAGAGGCCACCCCAGCCTTAGCCTGACCGGTAAGTAAAGTAATCTTCTGTTTACGCGATCAAATTCTTATTTTTCCATTCAACGTTGACCAATCCTGCTATAACTTTACACCTTAGGAATCTGAAATGGTACGATTTGATGAGATCGCTTTAGTTTTGTCTATATTTTGTTCTCATATATGAGAACTTAGACCTATTCGTCACTGTTGTTCATACCTAATGTTTATCAGGCCATTAAACAAAGCCACGATTTAATTTTTCACATGAACGTTGGTTCTGCTACACAACAGCTAGTCTCTAATATGATCTAAGGCTATTTTCTTGCTAACCGTTCATTAGATTATCAAAAAATCTGCGATCTGATGTGTCGTATGTATGAGTTTGGTTCATTTTTATACTTGGTAATTTCCGGTGAGATAGCCGGATCTGATTCCATGAGTCATGGACCATGACACTACCGGTTGTCCCAATTATGGTCTGAAAATATTATATTGCTATTTATTCACCTTTACTTAATCACCGCGATTTGATATATCGCATGAATGGGTATGCTTCACTTTTACTTCTAACTACTTTCGAAGCCACAGCTGAACCCGCAACACTACCGGGAATCTAATGTGGCAGACCTATTTTTCCATCAGGTTGTCGATAAGTCGTGGTCAGTCTTCGTTCTACTGCTCGTGTTGTGTGTAGGTAAGAGGTAACGATAGCGCACGAATGTAACAAAGCCGACTGACACCCGACTGCGGCAACGAAATGAAGGTAGTAAAAAGTGTCGAATGTTTACAAGACTGGTCGTGATTTGATGTACCGCATCCATAGGTTTGGTTAAATTTCACATTTTACTACCCGGATCTGATTCCGGGTAACTACCGGCTGAACCAAATATGGTCTAACATTATTGTCTTGTTAACTGCTCATCGGTTAACTAAAAACGCTGCAAATTGAAGGTGTCACATGCAGGGTTTGACAATTTCGACGGGACTCTCTGAACCAATTCCGGACCACTACCAGTGACGTAAGGCTATTTTCTAGCTAACTGTTCATCAGGTTATCGCAAAAGCCACGATTTGATGTGTCACGTGCCTGGATTTGGTTCACTTTTACATTTGGCCTCTTCCGGCCACTCAAAACCGATTCCGAAACACTTGCTGACCGTTCATTAGGTAATCTAAAAAGCCGCTATTTGATGTGACGCATGTACGGGTTTGTTTCTCTTTCAGATTTAACCACTTCGGCGGGAACCCCGGAACGGGTTCCGGAACACTGCTGGTTCAGATATGATCTGAGATGATTTTCCTGCTCATTGTCCATCAGGACATCGAAAATGCCGTGGTTTGATGTGTCGCATGCATGGGTTTGGTACAATTGTATATTTGGCCACTTACAGCGGGACGCCCAGAACCGGTTCGGGAACACTTCCGGTTCAGATATGGTCTGAGACTATTTTCCTGCTTACCGCTCATCAGGTTATCGAAAATGCCGTGGTTTGATGTGTCTCATGCATGGGTTTGGTTCACTTTGATATTTGCCACTTCCGGCGGGACACCCGGAACCGGTTCCGGAACACTACCGGTTCAGATATGGTCTCAGACTATTTTTCTGCTTACCGCTCATCAGGTTATCGAAAATGCCGTGGTTTGATGTGTCGTATGCATAGATTTGATGCATTTTCATATCTGGTCCCTTCCTGGGGTACCGTTCCGGAACACCTAAATGGCCATATCTCCGGAACGGCTGAACCGATCCAAACCATTTTCAATAGGAAACAATGGGACCAGATTCCGCGTCGAATGAACCGTCGGTCATTGAAATCGGATGAGGTTTACTGCCAAAAAGTGATGTGAGTTTTTTTGTACACACACATACACACACACACACATACACACACACACACATACACACACACAGACATCACCTCAATTCGTCGAGCTGAGTCGATTGGTATATAAGACTTGACCCCTCCGGAGGCTCTATCAAATTTTCGTTTTTGGAGTGAACATATAGCCTTTCGGTACACCTTGGTGTACGAGAAAGGCAAAAAAAACTTGAAATGTCTGGGAATTTCAATGATTCAGTTGACATTCACTACAATGCAATTCAATACTTTTGAAATTTCTCAATAATTTGAAAAATCGCCCCCCTTTTTAGTATTTTCGCCCCCCAATTTAAGATTTTCAAATTTTCGCCCCCTTCGGCCCAATTTTCGCCCCCTGGGGGGCGATTTCGCCCACTTTGGAAATCACCGATCTAGTTGATGATTAACCTGAGCTTGTTAGGGGAATATCTGTAAATAAAAAGAAAATCGCGTTAAGTACTGTTCCTTTGAATTCCACTAAGAATTTGCATCCTTTGACAGATACGTATTTCGACCTCAACTGTAAGGTCGTTGTAACGAACGCGAATCAATCAATTTGCATTTCAAACTCAAGTTGTCATTTTCCTTAAGTTATACAGCGCACCGCATGGCATATTGTTAGTTGCAATATGCGCATAGTTGATAATTCTCTGCTACCCAAGACAATTACGTCATAAACTAATCTTCTACGAAGGACCAAGAAAGAGACCCATAAATTGTAATGAAAATAGTGACGCACCGATAGTGGCGGCGATAACAAAGTAGAGATAATAAGAAAGGGACCCAAAAGATAATGAGTCAAATCAGGTAGAATGTATTGTACATTCATTCATATATATAAGGCTTAGCATTAGTAATAAAGTTAGTTCTAGACCACAGTTCTACAGTGTATGTTTTCTACATCCGAAAACCGTAAAGCTCCGGTGTCACATTTTGGTGAACTACCAGAGAGGAAAGTACTCGCGACGTTGTGTTGAAATTGTGCAGTGATACCGGCGCGCGGAGATCAACTAGAATAAGTGGAAAGGACTCCGACAATATAAAAAAGTTGTCGTAATAAATAGCTACAGTGATTGATTTTGTAACGTGGTTTACTGTCGCCAGGAGTGCAGTCTGAGTGTTGTGCATTGTCACAAAATTTAACTGTTACAAATCTTGAGCCAATAGTGGCAAACATTCGAAAGTTGTGAATAGATATTCACGAATCGTGTCTAAAATACCTTGTGTGTTGAATATTAAAACCCAGAGTGGTAATTCAAGTGAAACTAGGACATTGGACATTTTTGAAAATAGTGAAACTGCAGTGTGTGAATTGACAAAAAGGTTTGGAAATACCTTTAGAAGCTATCATCAGAAGTGAACGCGCAGATCCGGCAAAAGGAAACAGAGAAGCAAAGTAGCAGCAAACAACCAGGTGAGAGTAAAGTGAACATTTGCGATGGCAAAATCAAAAGCTATGTTCCAATTCGTGGAAAATAAGAACGGAAACTGCCGTTTATGCAAGGAAGCTGACACCAAGGATAATATGGTGTCTTGTGACGATTGTGATAGGTGGTTCCACCTTAGTTGTGTGCACCTTAAGCATACGCCGTCACAAGAAGAGCGATTCCTTTGCGCCAAATGCGAATATCTGGAAATCGAACGAGCGACATTATTGGACGTAAAAGTGAAGTTTGATTTAGCGAACCAGCTAAATGAATCGCTGAAAATTCAACAAGATGTGGCAAACAGACGTCAGTCTGAAGGTTCTTTAAATGCGACGAGGCAAGCATTAATCAAGCTTCCAAAATTTAGTGGAGAGGCTCGTGAATGGCCGAAATTCAAAAGCATTTTTAAGGACACATCTGCCGAAGGTAGATTTACCAATCTCGAAAATTTATCAAGATTGGAAGAAGCTCTGTATGGCCAAGCTGCCAAGAGCGTGTCAAATTTGATGATAGGGGCTGCTAATGTTCCTAGAATAATGCAACGGCTTGAAGAAATTTATGGGAGACCGGAGGCTATTTATCAGCAATTATTGAACGAGCTGATAAAAACATTGAATCAACCCAAACTCCATACTATCGATATTGCTAACGCATTGGACGATTTGGTTGTGACAATGGAAACATTGGCCAAGCCAGAATTCCTTCATGATTATCGGTTAATTACTGACATAGTATCAAAGCTACCATTTAGTATGCAGATAACATGGACAGAAGCGCTTCAAAGAAATGTCAGTCAGCCAACTCTCCATGATTTGAATAAGTGGCTGCAAACTCACGCAACGACATTACGGAGATTAGCACCACCTACAAGAAAGGAACAAAAGCCCAGAATCAATATTCATAACAATCCTTCAAAAATGCAGTGCAACATTTGTAAGCATGAGCATCAAACGTTCAAGTGCAACATATTGAAAAACCTCAATGTTGAGCAAAGGCAACAACGAATTCAACAATTGAAACTGTGTTTTTCTTGCCTGAACAAAGGACACGGTAGTAAGTTTTGCAGAAGCAAGCGAGAATGCAAAATAGACGGTTGCAAAGGAATGCACAATCGTTTATTGCATAAAGCAGCCGTCGAGAAACCCAAGGAAAATCAAAATCTGGAGAAGGACAAAACTAACAATAATCATCATGGAAGTCGAAAATCAACGGTATATTATCAAATAGTACCAGTAACGTTGCAGAATGGAAACCTCTCTTTGGAAACATTCGCTTTCCTTGATCCCGGCTCGTCATTAAGCCTTTTGGATCAATCGGTAGCGGATAAACTTGGGCTCCATGGACGGTCAGAACCACTGGAATTAACCTGGACGCAGAACGTTTCAAAGGAATCACCTAGCCGAAGAGTACAGCTGTGGATACGCGGACATGGAGGAAAAACTTATTCAATGAAGGATGTCAGGACCATCGAGGACATTGAACTTCCAACGCAAACATTGGATATTAAACACATGAAGAAGGAGTTCACTTATTTAGCTGATGTTCCAGTTCAGGGATACGTCAACGCCAAGCCCACGATTTTAATTGGTATGGAGCACGCTCATTTGTTGTTGACGACCGACAGAAGGATAAGTGACGAGAACTCGCCGATGGCAGCGCGTACCAAACTAGGATGGTTGATTTTCGGTAAGGTATATAGAGGTGAGCCTTCATATTCTTTTTGCATTAGAGAGCATGAAAGTACAGATTTAAGAGCAATTTTTGAAAATTATTGTTCTACTGAAAACTTTGGAGTCAACGTCGTTAATAAATTACCAAAATCAGCAGAAGTAGAAAGAGCTGAATCAATTATTAAAAATACAATTAAATATGAAAACGGACATTACTCAATAGGATTATTGTGGAAAACTGAAAGCATGAGTTTCCCTCCAAGTTTTAATAATGCTTTCAAACGTTTGGAAATATTGGAGAAGACATTAGCTAGGAAACCAGAGCTAAGAAAATGGGCAATTGAGTCATTTGAAGGATTTGTTAAAAAGGGTTATGCCCGTAAGCTTAGCCCACGTGAGCTACTACAGGAACATCCAAACACCTATTATTTGCCTCATTTTATTGTGACAAATAAAAACAAAGTCCCACCTAAATCAAGAATTGTTTTTGATGCAGCTGCAGCAGTAGAAGGAGTATCTTTTAACTCAGCACTGCTTTCCGGTCCTGACACAGTAAAATCTTTGTTCGGTGTTTTGCTAAGATTCAGAGAGTTCAAAATCGCTGTTACAGGGGATATACAAGAAATGTTTCAGCAAATAAAAATTGTTATGGAAGATCAGCCTGCACAAAGATACCTTTGGAGACAATGTGAGGCCGATAGGGATCCGAGCGTATATGTGATGGAATCAATGATTTTTGGATCAACGTGTTCTCCTGCTTGTGCTCAAGCAGTGAAAAATTATAATGCACAGCTTTTTAAGGATGATTTTCCAAAGGCTTCTGAGGCTTCTGAAAATAACTTTTATGTTGATGATTATTTGGATAGCTTTGATGAAATTAAAGAAGCATCTGAAGTTGTTCAGGGTGTTATAAATATTCAACAGTATGCTGGATTTCATCTAAGAAATTTTATTACAAATTCGCAACAGCTTGCCAACGTTATTCCTTCAGAAAGACTTCATGTTTCAGAAATAAAATGGTTCGAGAATAAAGAAATACCAACTGATAAAGTATTGGGTATCTATTGGAATACAACAACTGATTTGATCGAATTTCAATTAAAACTTGATCGATTGGAATTCACAAGGTTGATTACAAAGAGAGAAACTCTCTCGTTTGTAATGAGTATTTACGATCCCTTAGGGTTAATTTCGAACTTCACAATTCATGGTAGAATTCTTTTACAAAAATGGCATAAAGAATCTTCTGATTGGGATAGCCAGTTACCAGATAGTTTATCAAATTTTTGGAACTCTTGGATAGATATGCTTAAACTTGTCACCCATTTTAAGATTCCAAGATGTATGACCTTGAAAAATGCATTGTTTTATGAGTTGCATATGTTCGGAGATGCTTCGGAAAATGCTTTTGCTGCCGTTGTGTATCTGAGAAGTGTTACTGCAAATGGCACTGATGTGAATATAGTATCAGCAAAGGCAAGAGTTTCACCGAATAAAATGTTATCCATACCACGTTTAGAGTTGCAAGCAGCAATATTAGGGATAAGATTGTTGAATACCGTAAAGAAAGAATTAAGAATTTCGATTTCAAAATGCGTCATGTGGTCAGACAGTCAAACTGTCCTAGCCTGGATTAATAGTCAGCATAGGCGGTATAAGCAATTCGTAGCTCATCGAGTTGCTGAAATCTTAGAAACAACTTCAATGGATCAATGGAGATATATAAAATCATCATTAAACCCTGCTGATGAAGGTACAAAAATTAAAAAGGGAGCATCATTATGGCTCAATGGACCATCGTTTTTAAGAAAATCAGAAAGTTATTGGCCAAACTGGACAGTAAGTATGGAAACTGATGAAGAGCTGAGAAACTATGTAAACATTCATCAAAGAATACATCCTTACTCCTTTATTCAGGACGATTATTTTTCGGACTGGTGGCGTTTGGTTAAGCGAACTCTAATAATAAAAAAGTTTACCGATTGGATTAAAAATAAAACAGATTTTGATCGTAGCACTAATTATGATGATGTAAAATGGGTTGAAAACGCGATATTCAAAAAAGCTCAATGGGATTGTTTCGCAGAGGAAGTAACATTACTGAAAGAAGGTAAAGAAATTGAAAAATCCAGCAACTTACGAAAATTGAGTCCAATGCTTGATAATCATGGAGTACTCAGAGCAAGAGGAAGATTGGAACACGCAAGAAGCATACCCGAATCAGCAAGAAAGCCAATTATATTACCATATGAACATAATATTTCTTTTTTAATTGTAAAGACATATCATGAACGGTATTTGCATCAGAATGACAATGTCGTGATTGCAGCTATTCTTCAAAAGTTTTGGATTATTAAACAAAGGTCACTTTTGAAAAAGGTCAAGAAATATTGCCAAGAATGCATTATTGTTAACGCAAAACCAGTACCACCCATGATGGCACCCTTACCAGATTATCGGACCGAATCTTTCTTGTATCCATTTACGCATACTGGAGTGGATTACTTTGGTCCATTTGAAGTTGCAGTAAAACGATCAAGAGAAAAACGTTGGGGTGTGATTTTTACATGTATGTCTAGTAGAGCAGTTCACATCGAAATGGCTGAGAAATTAGATACAGATTCTTTTATTGTCTGTTTGCGTAATTTTCAAAACAGAAGAGGAAAAATTAAGCACCTTTACAGCGATAATGGCACCAACTTTGTTGGAGCTGACAATGAATTAAAAGAACTAATTGTGAATATTGATAAAAGAATGAGAAACGGTGATGCGGCAGCATTAGCCTTAAAATGGACATTCAATCCTCCCGCGGCATCCCATTTCGGCGGAGTATGGGAGAGGCTTATTAAAATCATAAAGTTATCGCTATATAAAATGCTGAAGCAGTATGGTAGTCGTTTACCACGACCAGCAATTTTAAGATCTGCTCTGATCCAAGTAGAATTTATTCTAAACTCTCGTCCATTAACACACATACCAGTAGAAGATATCGACGACGAAATAATGACACCATTTCATATTCTAATTGGTCGTGCTGGAGAATATGTACCACCTTATGATCCAACTGCAATTCACTTAGAAAAACATCATTGGAAAAAGGTTCAAAACTATGGGAAATATTTTTGGGATCGGTGGACGAAAGAGTACCTTCCATTATTGTTGAAACGAAATAAATGGACTAATCAAATTGAACCTATTAAAGTTGACGATATTGTTGTAATAACTGATGATAAGGCACCTCCTGGAACATGGCTGAAAGGTCGAGTAATCAGTGTTAGAATGGCTAAAGATGGACAAGTAAGATCTGCTGAAATTAAAACATCTAAAGGTATTTATGAAAGACCAGCCGTCAAAGTGGCAGTTTTAGATGTTCGGAAAATTCAAAAGCCAAAGCCATCTTTAGAAACAAATGATGATTTATTTCAACAAACTCAAAACTTTCAAGGAAGTCATGACACAATTCCACTTTCAGAACCGAAGAAACTAGATTCACCAGATTTAATCCCGAATCAAGATGATCATGAAGAAATGTGCAATCTACGTTCGAATAAAACCAAACAATGAAACAGAAGAAACAGAAATGAACCTGTATAGAGGAAATGTGTATCCAAAATTCAACACAAATGTCTAGTCCTAAGTAAAAAGACAATATTAATATCATTTCATATAATAAGTAATAAATCGCTTATCGACAATTATTATTGTAAATCTAGTAGATTTACGGGGTCCGGAATGTAACGAACGCGAATCAATCAATTTGCATTTCAAACTCAAGTTGTCATTTTCCTTAAGTTATACAGCGCACCGCATGGCATATTGTTAGTTGCAATATGCGCATAGTTGATAATTCTCTGCTACCCAAGACAATTACGTCATAAACTAATCTTCTACGAAGGACCAAGAAAGAGACCCATAAATTGTAATGAAAATAGTGACGCACCGATAGTGGCGGCGATAACAAAGTAGAGATAATAAGAAAGGGACCCAAAAGATAATGAGTCAAATCAGGTAGAATGTATTGTACATTCATTCATATATATAAGGCTTAGCATTAGTAATAAAGTTAGTTCTAGACCACAGTTCTACAGTGTATGTTTTCTACATCCGAAAACCGTAAAGCTCCGGTGTCACAGTCGTCTTCAGTGTCTTCTCAAGTACAAGACACTGAAGACGACCTTAAAGTTGAGGTCGAAATACGTATCTGTCAAAGGATGCAAATTCTTAGTGGAATTCAAAGGAACAGTACTTAACGCGATTTTCTTTTTATTCACCATCTAGAATTTTGCGCCGCCATCATGAATATTCTGGTGGCCATTTTTGGGCTCAGGACATCTTCCCCATACCAAATTTGCCCATATTGAATGGTTTTAGTGTCTAAAACTCCATTAAACAACAAAAATCTTGAATTTTGAGCCGCCATCTTGGATTTTAGACCGCCATTTTGGATATTCTGGTCGTCAATTTTGGACACCGGACATCTCATCCATACCAAATATATTCATATTACATGGTTTTAGGGCATAAAACTCCATCAAACAGCCGCCATCTTGAATTCTGAGCCACCTTTTTGCATTTTAGACTGCCATCTTTGATATTCTGGTGGCCATTTTTGGACTCCAGACAACTTCCTCCTATTCAGACCATTTTTTATAGCAAACAATGCGGTAAAATTCCGGTTCGATTCGAGTTATAATCCGAAATATCGGCCAATGGGAAGTGTCTTAGAAGTGAGTGACCTTTTTGTACACAGACATACATACACAACACACATACGGACATCAGGTCGATTCGTCGAACTGAGTTTATTGGTCTATGTGACTTGACCCTCCGAGCCTTCTATCAAAAATCGTTTTTCTAGTGAACATATAGCCTTTCCGTACTCTGTGGTGTACGAGAAAGGCAAAAAGGAAATATTTTCTAATTTCCATTCAAAAATAGCAATTTTTGACGTCAAATATCTCCGGACTCTATAAGCCAATCGAGCTGAAAATTGGAACTAAGAGTTAGCTGAATTTTCAATTTTCATTGTGTTCAAGCAATTTCATAGCCAACATTTAGACTGTAGATGGTACATTTAGCTATCTGTAGTCTAGATGGCTATTTTGTATGAAAATCAGAAAATGCTTCCTTTTTGCCTTTCTCGTGCACCAAGGTGTACCGAAAGTCTATATGTTCACTCCAAAAACGAAAATTTGATAGAGTCTCCGGAGGGGTCAAATCATATATACCAATCGACTCAGCTCGACGAATTGAGGTGATGTCTGTGTGTGTGTATGTATGTGTGTGTATGTATGTGTGTGTGTGTGTATGTATGTGTGTGCGTATGTGTGTATGTGTACAAAAAAACACATCACTTTTTGGCAGTAAACCTCAACCGATTTTAATGACCGACGGTTCATTCGACGCGGAATCTGGTCCCATTGTTTCCTATTAAAAATGGTTCAGATCGGTCCAGCCGTTCCGGAGTTATGGCCATTTAGGTGTTCCGGACCGGTACCCCAGGAAGGGGCCAGATATGAAAACGCTACAAACCCATCCATGCGGCACATCAAACTACGGCATTTTCGATAACTTGATGAATGGTAGGCAGAAAAATAGTCTCAGACCATATCTGAACCGGTAGTATCCCGGAACCGGTTCCAGGTGTCCTGCCGGAAGTGGCCAAACATAAAAGTGAACTAAACCCATGCATGCGACATATCAAACCGCGGCTTTTTTGATAACGCGATGAACAGTAATCAGGAATACTTTCTCAGGTTCCAAATGTCCCGCCGGAGGTGGCCAAGTATAAAAGTTGACCAAACCCATGCCTGCGACATATCAAATAGTGACTTTTTTGATATCCTGATGTACAGTAAAGCAGGATAATATTCTCAGACCATATCTGAACCGGTTGTGTTCCGGAACCGGTGGCAGGTGTCTCGTTGGAAGTGGCCAACATAAAATTGAACTAAAACCATGCATGCGACATATCAAACCGCAGCTTTTTCGGTAACCTGATGAACAGTAAGCAAAAAAGCATTCTCAGACCATATCGGAACCGGTTCCAGATGTCCCGCCGGAGGTGGAAAAGTATAAAAGTAAATCAAGCCCATCCATGCGACATATCAATTAACCGGTTAGTGGCTTTTTTATCCTGATGAACAGTAAGCAGGGAAATATTTTCAGGACATATCTGAATCGGTAGTGATCCGGAACCGGTTACGGGTTTCCCGCCGGAAATGGCCAAATAAAAAAGTGAACGAAACCCATGCAAGCGACACATCAAATCGCGGATTTTTAGGTATTTTGATTTGGCAAAAAAAAGTTTCCGGCCATATTGGGGACAACCGGTATTGTTCCGCAACCAATTACGGTTGCCCCATTGGAAGTGGTCAAATGTAAAGGAGAACCAACCCCATAAATTCGACACATTAAATGACTTTTAGGTAACCTGATGAACGGTTAACAAGAAAAAAAAAATCATAAAACATACTTTGGGAAACCAATAGTGTGTTGAAACCGATTCCATGTGCCCCGACGGAAGTGATCAAATGTGGAACGGAACCAAACGCACACATTAACCTTTACATACCCGACCCCCGACAACTCGTTTTCAAAATGCTGGCATTTCATCAATTTTCATCCAATTTTTTTGAAGTCACCCTCAATCGATCATAAATTGGTGAAAGTTTGTAACACTCAAATGGCCATGTAATATCCCGAACCATTCCGGAGATATTCCAGATTGTACTGGGGTCAGGGGGTAAGGGAGGTGTATGTTTTGCCAAATGGCTAAAAGTGATTATTTCGTGTGTTATTGTGTTTGAGAGGCCTCCGCGGAACCTGTTTCAGGTGCTCCGGAGCGGGCATATCAGTTGCTGCATACTTCAGTCAATTTTTTCTGCCCCATTCTCTCGAAATCATTAATTAAGTTTGATACGTCGCACGGCATGTTTTGGTTGCAATCCAGAAATGTCCCCTATGTCACCCCCGTGGAACCTATGCTAGATGTTCCGGGGTGGCCATATTAGTTGATACAGACTTCAGGGTATCGTTTCTGACTTAGTTATCGAAACCATGAAGTTTGATATGTCGCACGACATGTTTTGGATGAAAACCAAAAGTGTCCCCAATGAGGCCCCCGCGGAACCTGTCACGGTGATCCAGATGGGTCAACTTATTCAAATCTGATTATCGCAGTTGTGTTTCATTTTTCGCAATGAAAATTTCGCTGAAAATCGACAAATGTCGAATGAGCGGGGTACAAAATAAAAAGTGTCGTATTAAAGAGTGACGAATACGCAGTGACAGTAATCAGTCAGCAGCTTTTGTGATCATTTCTTCTTCTTTATGGCTCGACGTTCGCATTGGAACTTGGCCAGCTTCTCTTCAACTTAGTGTTCTTTAAAGCACTTTCACAGTTATTAATTGAAGGGTTTTCTTTGCCTGCCATTGCACGAATTTGTATATTGTGAGGCAAGTACAATGATACACTATGCCCAGGGAGTCCAGAAAATTTTCCCGACCGGAACGGAAATCGAACCCGCCGTTTTCGGATTGGCGATCCATAACCTTAACCACTAGGCCAACTGGACGTGTTAGTATCGTGTTCTCTCTAAAATAAAAGCTCTCATTTTTGAGTAGCGCCCATGCCGCACAGGGACTGTGTTGGAAACACACATTTTTTTAAATTGCTCGTACGCTCACATTTTTGCAAAATATCAATATTTTTCGGTATTTGAAGGTGGTTTATAAACCCAGTGAGGTTGCCATGTCGAAATTATTGCAAAATACATGCTCATGTGAGCGTACGAGCAATTAAAAAAAAATGTGTGTTTCCAACACAGTCATGTGCGGCATGGATGTTTACTAAAAATGTGCAGGCCGAACACATTTTTGAGCGTAGCCGTTTTTGCGTGTTGATATTGATCAGCCCCCAGTGTTAGTGAAGGTGCTCAAGCAGTCAACTGAGAAATCTGATATTATTCAGCTCTGCTTATACGTTGAACATAACGTCGGACTATGTGCCATCAATAGGTTTTAAGTCATTTCAATGATGGCTTTGATAAAATGCTTACTTTTCTTAAAAAAAAATATCAGGATTCAGGAACACTTTGACTTACGTCGACTGAAAGGTCGTGAGAACATGTACGACGAGAAAGGCATTATCACCACTAGGTGGATTAATTTGGGTTTTTTTCTTTGAAATAGTGTAAACACAATTGGCAATCCTCACATTTTTTTATCAGTGTGCATTTAATCCCGATCCTAAAGCAACAAGTATTGAATGCAAACAAGCGCTCATTCGATCTGTTTGTAATCGAGACCTACAGCAAATTTCCAAGGGCTAAAGTTCCAGCAACCTTGACTGTTTTCCTCATTATCAATTGATTTCCGTTAGGAAGGGCAACTGCGGGTAATTATTGAGAGACGCCTGGAGCAGCGGCGATGGCGTAAATATTTCGCTGGTAATCAGGGGCGGCACCTTCCGACCATCTCCGCTCAGCCAGCAGTCTGTGTGCGAGAGTGGAAAGGCGAGTCAGTCGTGCATTAAAATGTAAAGTACTGCTACCGTTTAATTGCATAGATTATCATGGGATTACCCGTTTATGCCGCACAGGTACCGGTGGCGGCCAACACCAACTGGCATTCATCTTTTTGCGCGTGGACAGGGGGGGATGTATGCAAGGCAAGGTATCCATGGTAAAGTGCTGGCTATCGGCCGGTTTATCAACTGCGCCTCGCCACTCCCTTTCCACTGCATCCGCATCCTCTTTGGTTGGTGTTATGGTCGCGATCCTTATTATCACATGAATTACGGCATTGTGTGCAATAGTGTCTGGCCAAAAAATAACTAAAAGTTAGAAAATTAATAATAATATACAGAAGATGAAGATTAAAAGAGAGGAAGCAAATGGGTGTGAGTGACAAAAATCCACTTTCCAGTAAATTATGTATAAAGTTTTACACCAATTTTTCATTCCCTACAAAATGTATAGTGTTTCAAAATGGACCAAATTTTCATCGATTTAAAAAAATAATTACATTATATATAAATGCTTGAAATCTGAAGATTTTTTAATAAGCTCAGCACAAAACTGACAAAGTGGTCCATTACACCCCTTTGCATCTGGGCCCCTCAAATAATAGAGGAAGAAGACAAAAGATAAAATGTAGAAGAAAGAAAACAGAAGGTAAAAATAAAAGATACATAGAGATAGATACAGAAGATGAAAGACAGATCACCAGCAAAACAAACTGCCTGGTGGCTAGGTATGCGGAGTGCGAGAGTAAGTCTCGGCTTCATATAAATAACTCGCTCGCACTTGGAGGTAGTGGGCACAAACAGGAGTGTGTTGTGGATTGGCATCTAAGCCGAAAAGAGAGATGAGTTTGTGAAATAGGAGTGTTCATGGTGCGGCTTCGGAGTCAGTTTGGCTTTCTATTCCGCAGAACCATTACCTGTTCTGTGGCTTAGTTGGTTAAAGCGCCGGTCTAGCGAATACGGAGTCGTGGGTTCGAATCCCACCAGAACGCGATTTTTTTCACAAATTTCATCTCTCAATTTGCCAATTAGCAACATTTCGTGCCTTCTAATTACAAGTTTTTCCAGTATGTTTCAGACATACCAGCTAACCTGGTAAAATGCCAGTAAAATGGGCAATATGTATCAGATCATTGAAGATAAAACAAAAAAACAGAAGAAGGAAGGTATAAGATAAAAAGTCGAAGATAAGGTATGTGCTCAGCAAAATCTAGCCACCGCATTTTGGATAGAAATTTCTCTATTTTCAACGAATCGTGGCAATCTCTGGCGCAAATGAAAGCTTATTGTGTAAGGAAACGAAAAATATTTACTTCAGAATATATTTTGACATTGTGTTTAAAATAGAGTCAAGGGAACAAGAAGTCCTCGAAAAGTTTTTGCACAAACGTGCTGAAAATCTGACAATATACATTAAAGCGACCTAAGTTAGCTTTCAAGTATTCGGTTCTATACATCATTACAACCTGGAAAGGTTGCAGATCAACTGGCAAGAAATACATAGTTTGGTCAACAATATGAATTTGTGGTTTGAAAAACCGAACTTTTAGAAATACATGTACAGCAAATCATCTTTTTCACTACGGAAAATGTCGGGAAAAATGGCTGGCACCCCTTATTCAAAAGCTTAGATATTGTGTATTGATTTGAATTGGTTTTTGTCCCCTGTTTTTGGCGGAGAATGCTTGCGTTTGTATGCAGAAAACTATGTAGAAATTGTACTGCATTTTTCCAAAAAACGTAAAATCTCATACACTTCAAAACTCAACCCAATTGAAAAATATTGAGTAACCGTGAATTGGAACCTTCAAAAAATGTCAAGAACAACAGCTTTCATCGAAAAATAAGATTGATTTTGACACAAAGGTGGTAAAAATTTCTTGGCATGCGGTCGAAGGTACTGTGCAAAACTTTACGGAAGGACTCAAGCTCAAAACTCGAGATGACGGATATAACAAGTCAAATCAGCAATGTCTTGATGTTGATTTAAAGTAAATTAATGCTTTTTTACGATTAATTGCTTTTGGTTTGGGAACAAGTTGGAATGAATTATTACTGCTTGATTTTCTTTGGCCAGATTTTGCTGTGCGCATACCTTAAAGATAAAAACTAGACCATAGAAGACATGAGATAGAAGATAGAGAATAAAGTCCACGTCTTGTGGTCCTTTTCTGCAAAATTTGTCACTCTGTGCGCCGCGCCATCAATAGTTGGCCAGGATGGAAATGGAGAGAGTAATATTTTTTTCTTTTTTGTTCGCGTAAATTTTCCATTATTTTTTACACTTCACCCTCAACCCCCCCAATGGTACCGTAACTTCGCCCTCCCCTGGGGGTGGGTCACGAATCGCACACGGCAACACCCGGTTTCCAATTTAAGCACGGAAAGGCATACGGAAACCATTCGGGGAATATAAATCATGTAAATGCAAATTTTATGACGTTTTAAAGTCTATTCACGTCAGTGCACTTTTGCGGATGGCAGTTTATTACGTTAACAACTACTGTTGTGGTGCGGTTGTGTGTCAGTGCTGTTGTTGCATTCGGTTTGTGGAAAAAAGGGGAATTAATTTTACGATTTAAGATTTGTTTCCGAGGGAGCATCTGAAGCCTCATTTGCACGTAGCCTTATCCGACCAAAGAATCTAGGCAAGAAGGCTTTCAGCGGTCTCAGGATCACGTATCGCCCTTGTTCGTAGAATGGTTATAACGTGTGGCATTTATGGTTTGGTGCTTGTGAAGAAAAGCTGTCGTCAAGAGCTTCATATTATAATTACTGCACGCGCTTGTGCAGCTGTGTGCTGTGCTGGGTTGCAAGTGCTCTAGATAAGAGCCTGGTGGCCAACCTGAACCCATGTGTGATAAACGAACGAAACGAGTTGCACCCGTCTTATTGTGTCGGGTTGTGCATTCCCACTGAGAATAAAATGGCAGCTCCTTCCTGCTGCCATGATGATGAGCAGATGTATTCTTTGGATAGCTTGCAGCGTGTTGCATTGTACGAAAGTAATTTGTGTCATACTAAGTAGGTGCATGATAACGAGTGTAGGCTCTTGTTCAAGTGCCATAAAATTAATTAAAATTTATGGCATGAGTTTTCACTGTAACGCTTGTTGTTTTTAGCTGGAAATAAATTGTCCTAGTATTAAAACTTACAGAGATATATTCGGTTGCAATTGAGGTCTATTTGTAAGGAATCACTATAGTTAAACTTCTTTCACATTAAAAATCCTCATTAACGAACAAACACATCTACACTGCAAAATATGTTCGATGGTAGTCAGCAAACTTTGCTGATTTTTTGTGTGCTGATTGCATTCAGCAATACAAATTACTGAGTATCAGCCATTATTTTTAAACTTGCTGAACCATCCAGCAATTTTGACAGTTGATCAGCAACGTTGTTCTGAAATGCTTTTGCTGATTTTTTGTGTGCATTTCAAAAAACTACTGCGAGGCTTAATAAGGGTGGGATTATTAGTATGCCGTTGATTAACTTTGATTATCATCTAATCAAAACGCATTATGCGTTTTACACAGTGTCCTCCGTGTATCTTTGCCTCTGGTGTTCTTCAATCGATACCGAATTAGTTTTTATCGCTGCTGATATTTTCTTGTGTTCCATTGAAGAGTTTGATCGTTCCTAGTTAGGGGTAGTGGTTAAGAATTGATTATGACAGCTCAGATCAATCTTCTGCATAAAAGAATAGCTTCAGTCCAAGAACCTTGCTTTCGTAGGGGGGATTTCTATGTTGTTGTCTTAGCTTTAATTAACACCTAAATAAGGTTTCACATAAGGAGTTTTACCCGTTGTTTGCTACTTTCAGTAATTATGAAATGGCAATCTCGCGAGCCATGCCTTGAGCGGCAATTAATTTTCTCTGATGATGATTTTCTGGAATTCTTTTTTGATAAACACTTCCGGGATGTGCGGATATTACATCTTTGGATAAACCTGATAGATATCGATTGAATTTGCTTCTTTTAAATCTCCAAAGCGTGAACACTTTTGGCACCAATTTTTTCTCTCACTCACGCGAGTAACAACCTATCACACAGCGATATTATCCGGATAAAGCTTAATTACCTTACCGATCAGGCTAAGGCCGGGGTGGCCTCTGCTGTACATAGTAGCCGTCCCAATTCCACTCGGTCCATGGCTGTTTGTCCCCAGTTCCGCACTCTGCGTAGGGCTCGCAGATCGTCCTCCACTTGGTCGACCCAGCAGCCAAGGGCTGAAAGTCTCTCAAATAAAGATAAATCAATCAATCAATTGTTCGACCCACCTAGCTCGCGGCGTTCCACGTCCTCTTGTACCGGTCGGATGACTCTCGAGAACCATTGTAGTCGGGTTGCTATCCGACATCCTGATGACGTGACTCGCCCACCGTAGCTTCCCGATTTTCGCGGTATGGACGATGGTTGGTTCTCTCAGCAGCTAATGCAGCTTGTGGTTCATTCGCCTACTCCAAGTCCCGTCTTCCATCTGCACTCTGCCGTAGATGGTATGCAACACCTTCTGTTCAAAAACTCCAAGGGCGCGTTGGACCTCTGCATGTAGGGTCATGTTTCGTGCCCATAGAGGACGACCGGTCTAATAACCCAAGCAACACACATGTTATAATAAAGTTACGACAGCGCAAGTTTTGGTTGTATAGAAGTTTATTTTACGTAATCCTAACCTTGTGTTAAAATAACGTAAAATAAACTTCTACCAACCAAAACTTGCGCTGTCCTAACTTTTGTATAACATGTGTGTTACTTGGGAAGCGTTTTGTAGATAGTTAACTTCGTGTTACGGCGAACTTCATTCGATCGTAGAGTTCTGCAGAGTCCAAAGTAAGCTCGATTTCCTGCCACAATGCGCCTCTGAATTTCTATGCTGGTGTCGTTGTCGGAGGTCACCAGTGAGCCCAAGTACACGAATTCTTCAACCGCCTCGATTTCATCACCGTCGATATAAATTCGGGGTGGCGGGCGCGGTGATTCCTCTCTGAAGCCCTTTGCCATCATGTAATTTGTCTTCGACACATTAATGACTAGTCCGATTCACCTGGCTTCACTCTTTTAGTCAGATGTACGTTTCCGCCATCGTCTCAAATTTACGAGCAATAATACCAATATCATCAGCGAAACCAAGCAGCTGAACGGACCTCGTGAAAATCGTCCCACTCGTGTTTGTCCCCGCTCTTCTTATTACACCCTCCAAAGCAATGTTGAACAGCAAGCACGAAAGACCATCACCTTGCCGTAACCCTCTGCGAGATTCGAAGGGACTCGAGAGTGTCCCTGATACTCGAACTACGCACATCACACGATCCATCGTCGCCTTGATCAACCGTATCAGTTTATCCGGGAATCCGTATTCGTGCATAATCTGCCATAGCTGCTCTCGATCGATTGTATCATACGCCGATTTGAAATCGATGAACAAGTGATGTGTGGGCACGTTGTATTCGCGGCATTTCTGCAACACCTGGCGGATGGCGAACATCTGGTCCGTTGTAGCGCGTTCACCCATAAATCCAGCCTGATATTGCCCCACGAACTCTCTTGCAATCGGTGATAGACGGCGGCATAAAATTTGAGAGAGTATTTGGTAGGCAGCGCTCAGTAGTGTGATCGCACGATAGTTCCCGCAATCCAACTTGTCGCCCTTTTTGTAGATGGGACACACGATACCTTTCCATCCATTCCTCCGATAATACTTCCTCCTCCCAAATCTTGGTAATGACCCAGTGTAGTGCTCTCATCAGTGCTTCTCCACCATATTTTAGAAGCTCGCTTAGTAGTTGATCTGCCCCAGCGGCTTTGTTGTTTTTCAACCGGCCAACCTCCTCCTCAATCTCTTGAAGGTCAGGGGCCGGAAGTCTTTCGTCCTGTGCACATACTCCTAAATCTGTTACCACGCCAGCTTCGGTACTTGCAACGTCGCCATTGAGGTGCTCATCGCAATGCTGCCGCCACCTGTCGACCACCTCACGCTCGCTCGTGAGAATATTCCCGTAATTATCTCGGCACATGTCGGCTTGTGGCACGAAGCCTCAGCGCGAGCGGTTCAGCTTCTCGTAGAACTTTCGTGTGTCCTTAGCGCGGTACAGCTCTTCCATCGCTTCGCGATCTCGTTCTTCCTGCTGGCGCTTCTTCATCCGGAAGACTGAGTTCTGCCTGTTCCGCGCCTGTTTGTAACGTGCCTCATTCGCTCTCGTACGGTGTTGCAGCATTCTCGCCCATGCTGCATTCTTCTCGTTTTTCAACTGTTCACATTCGCCGTCGTACCAGTCGTTTCTGTGATTCGGAGTCGCGAAGCCTAGTGCTGTAGCCGAGGTACTACCTATGGCGGATCGGATGTCCCTCCAGCCATCTTCAAGTGTAGCTGCGCCAAGTTGCTCTTCCGTTGGTAGGGCCACTGCTAACTGCTGCGCGTAGTCTTGAGCCACTTCTACGTTACGAAATTGCTCGATGTTGAGCCGCGGCGTTCGACTTCGACGCGTGGTGATAACTGTTGAAAGTTTTGAGCGCATGCATACAGCTACTAAGTAGTGATCCGAATCTATATTCGCACTGCGGTATGTGCGGACGTTGGTTATATCCGAGAAGAATTTACCGTCGATTAGAACGTGGTCGATTTGGTTTTCTGATTGATGGTCGGGTGATCTCCTGGTGGCTTTGTGGATATCTTTGCGGGGGAAGAAGGTGCTTCGGACTACCATACCACGGGAGGCTGCAAAGTTTACGCATCGCTGGTCGTTATCATTCGATACGGCGTGCAGGCTGTTTCGCCCGATTACCGGTCTGTACATTTCCTCCCTTCCTACCTGCGCGTTCATGTCGCCGACAACGATTTTCACGTCACGCGGCGAGCAACCATCGTATGTTTGCTCTAACTGCGCGTAGAACGCTTCTTTCTCGTCATCGGGTCTCCCTTCGTGTGGGCAGTGGACGTTAATGATGCTGCAGTTGAAGAAACGGCCCTTAACTCTCAACATGCACATCCTTGCGTTGATCGGCTGCCACCCGATCACACGTTGTCGCATCTTGCCCAACACTATAAATCCTGTTCCCAGTTCATTGGTGGTGCCACAGCTTTGGTAGAAGGTAGCCGCTCGATGCCCGCTTTTCCACACTTTCTGTCCAGTCCAACAAAGTTCCTGCAACGCCACGATGTCGAAGTTGCGGGGATGCAGTTCGTCGTAGATTATCCTGTCACATCCTGCTAAACCTAGTGACTTGCGATTCCATGTTCCAAGTTTCCAATCGTAGTCCTTATTTCGTCGCGTGGGTCTTTGCCGATTGTATCGAGTCGTATTTTCTCCTATGTTATTCGCAATGGGGATTTTTACGGGTGGCTTATTGGGCCTGCGCCAACACTCCTGTCTCGCCGGAGGGCCATCGTGCCAGTTCTGTTTAACGTCCCAACCAACACTGGGACGACCACGCTGATGGGGCAACCACCTTGGATCTAGCTGGGCGTGGTGCAGCGTTTCTTATTCAGCCGCTGGATGCCAGAACAGTCGCTGTTTGAGCCGCACCTTCTTGGTGAACAAATGCTCGGGTCGTACCTCCTCAATCTAGCTGAAGTCAGAAGGACAACAGTGCCCAGGCTGCACTACCAGCTAAGCACACAACTCTTAGCTGGCGGTCTTTGTCATCGTTTGACCCGTGGAAGCATGAGGTAGGAAATTGTGAGGATTAGAGCTATGTTAGACGCTCTCCTTATCGACTCACCGTTTTGCAGAGGATTATTGATACTACTCATAAATCTTAAAAGTTGAAAATATATGTAACGACAGTCATTCCTTAACCGACACGCGACACTGACATCTTAAAGCCCAAGCTTTTGTCACAATGCAATGTTCTGACAAAACCAAAATTGACACTTATCATCGGTCTGTCTGTATGTTGATGCCACCTTCCAATCATCATGCGGCATTCGCACGCTGCGGTATCCATAAATAAGTCTGTGCATTGGAAGGTCTGTGTGTGCAATCCTGGCCGCCTTTAGGCGGCATCACGATGACTGCCCGCCTATGCCGGTATAACAGCTTAACCAACACCTCTGCGGGAGCTGCGGCATTGTGGTTTAATTCATCATCGCTTTCGGTTTGCATTGCTTGCGGGGTGCCAGCTAGCCAACTGAGAACGGGCCTTACCTGGGAAGGGCATCTTGCGCACTGTTGTGGTCGGGAATGACTAGTTATACCTACGTAGGTAAATCTTTGCACTCGCTGCCAATTGCATCCGCAACCACGAAATTAGATAATGAAACCAACAACGCAACAACTTGTGGGGGAAA
>NW_026917096.1:0-24237 GCF_035046485.1 Aedes albopictus
TGCATTGTTTCTAGTTTAATAGTATACATTTTACCCAAAGTTCCTCCACGTTGATTCTCTCAAGAACACACTCCCTCTACTGACAACACATGACCCCAACGAGAGCACATGATACAACACGCCTCCGCATCTGGGTCGAACCAAAACGTCCCACCTGAAAAGCAGACTCCTGATTTATCGCTCCAATTTGTTGTCGAAAATTAATTTGTTAATTAAATTAATAAACACGGGCCAAGGTATGCCCGTGTCTGACGTTGGTCCAGCTTGGAATTGATTCCGCCGTCCAACTGAAGCCTGATGAAATGAGAAAAGCTCCTTTGGGATGTTCCCCAAACACGCCGCAAGTTTACACGGTACGTGGGGCGCGCGCGTGGTAGCCAGAGTTCACGTCCCACTCGAGCTTGAGGGAAAGACATCTCCCAGTGCAGTGCCGCGGCAGCCACAGCAGTGTCGAGGGAGCGCGATGCAATCTGCCGAATGCGATCTTCCTCGGATTTCGCCCAGTCGATGCAAAGGTGTCTTACGTTCGGTGTTCCCAGCCGAGATAGGTTGGCTGCGCTGCGACGAAGGATCAGAAGGGATGAGTTTTAATCACTTGAATTTCAAATTACGACCTGCGGATTGTGGTGGCGGCGTCGCAGCTCACCAGCCAAGATAAAAAAAGTGAACCCAACGAATGTAAGAACAACAACGGACGTGAGGTCGTCGACGCAGGGCAAATCGTGATCGGAGAACCAAAAAAAAATCAGAACACAAAAATATCTTCCGCCAACGAATTTCGTTCATTGACGGCAAGGAAGAGTGTAGAAAATGTGGGATCAATCCCCCTGCATGGTCTAATGACTCCGATCTCACTCATCATAGTTGGTAAAGTTCTATAGAAAAGCCTTTTATTTCTCTACCAGGAATTTTACTACTAGCTACTTTCAAAGGCTTATTCTGATCCAGAAAGTTAAGATTCCGTACGCGCGGTTGGCCACCATCGTCAGCACTACGCTAATGCTGAGTACAAAAAGCGTGATTGTTCGAGGGTTAAAAGAATTTATTTAGGAATTTCTTTTAAAATTTCATCATGGCTATTCAATATGCTGCCAAGAGTTATCAAAGGATGCCTCCAAGTGTTCTTCTAGGATTTTTTCATGAAAATCCTACATATGTTTCAATAAAGGTTTTATTTTGATTCAGCAATTTTCGGCATTTCCTCAAGAAATCGCACAGAACCTCTTTCAATCCTTGAAGCAAGGAGGCTTCCCAGAAACGTTATTTCTTTTTGATTTTCCATAACACTAACACAAACTTACACGTATTTAAATCATTGTTAGTTTAACTGTATGTTTCATTATCTTATTGTGACTTATGTATGAATGTGCTTTTCTTTTCTTTGCAGGTAAGTTTCTTAAAAACGTTAATGGATGAGGCAAATTTAAGTGGTAAGAAGTGAATTTTTTTTTAGCGGAAGTGTCATGCTCTATGTTAGGAATGCTCAGGGGTCAACTTCAAATTCACTAAAAAGTCTAATCAATCAGCTCTCTCCCTTAGTTTTTCAACCTCTCTTAAAAACGCACAAAACTATTCAGGATATTTCTGATGAATCTTCCGCATTTCTCTAGTACAAAAAGCATGATGCCTTCCCCAAAAACAAAACCGCACAATAAGGGACCATGTTTTTCGTGACAATTTGCTCTACTCCTAACCCGAACGAACCCCTGCTCCCGCTGGAACAAGACCGAATTGTCTGGCGGCGGCGGCGGCGGCGGCACGACAAGCGAAAGTGGTTTATAGCCCAATTGTTATCTAAATCTAGAACCGGTACAAGTTTATGTTGGAATCACGCCGTGTCGTCGTCGCGAGTTGGCAAGGGAAGGTCATAAACAAAGCCAACTTGGGTGCAAGAATAAGGACTAAGGGGAGAAACAGGCAAGTGGGAACTAAGAAGGTGCCGAAGGATTGCAGCTCCAAATATTTTTTTTTTTTCGTTTTGCAGTATCTAACCAAGGGAAACGGTTTGCTTGTTCTTGAGCTGTAATCGCACCAGAATGGGTGTCACACTACTTTGAGGGTACGATGATATCGAAAACAATAGACTATGAAAAGTCATTGCCAATTTAGTTGGTTCGTTCAGGGGCTAAGGTTTCAGGTATGTTTCGGCTGTTTTGGAGACGCTTGCATAACTGGAAGTACAGAGCTGCATAAGTTGCTACCATACAACCATTTTATTCTTGGCTGAAAGTCAGTAGGCCGAAACGTTATAAATCGTGTTTTAGTGTGTTGCATTCACCGAACAAAATCAACAATCCCTAAATATACAACCATTTTGATTCGATATGCAGGTATGTAGTTACACGCCGATTAAGATTTCAGGCGACAATTTACTAAGTAACCGGGGCTCGTAGCGCAGTGGTCACACGTTCACTTCATAAGTGGATGGTCATGGGTTCGAACTCAGCCCCGGCACTTGCCATTTTTCGCCAGCTGTCCTTCCCCTCGAGTGTGGCTGCCCAACAAACTTCCAATAATCATTTGCCAAGATTTTGTGGAGAGTGGCATGGTTTACAAAACTGCAGATAACTTTTGAAAGAAGAAAAAGACATCTCTAATTTTTTTATATGTTATGTATAAATGTCTCAGCTTACAATTGATACAAAAAATTTGAAAATCGGTGGTTGCCATCATGGTGAAAAAAATGTTTTGGTGTAAAAATCCAAGATGGCGGGGAAAATCAATATAGCTGACCCAACTTTTTATTATTATAAATAGTAGCTGGTGGTTTTTGGAGAAACTTTCGAGTTATAACGGTTTAAATGGTCCATCTTTTGACCAAAATCAAGGGGCCTGCAAAAATTGTTGTGGCTCTAACTCCGGGGGGTCCGTCAATTTGAGTAACCAAATGCACTTTTCTTCCTTTTTTAGCGTGGACTTTCAGAAAATCGCCACCTTAAACATTTTTGAAGACAAGGTGTAAATAGTTGGCCGGTCTCCCCGAGAATTACCCCCATTCTTCTTGAAACACACGATGAAACACGAAGCTTTGGCTGCATGATTTTTTGTTCTACGTCTCACATATATGGCGAGATACATTCCCTGAAATTCGTTTATCATCAATGTTATGCGTTCCTGGAGCAATCCATCAAAATCTGCTAAAGTGGTTCCGATAATAATCTGCCCGAGTTACGCGTGAAATTGTTGAATAGTTATGTTTCTTTAGGCATTTTTCTGGAAAAATCAAATCCCATAGCAGAATCTGTTGTGGGAAGGAGTGTAGAATTAGCATTTAAGTTAAGTCTCACTGAATTCTTTAAGGCGTTACTTGAAAACTGCTCAAAGTAATTTTCTTTAAGGACAGTCTTGTTAGAATCTTAAAAGGTCGTCACAATGACCGACTTTGGTACCTACTCATCATTTTGAGCGCACAAATTTCTTCGTAAACACAACCAGCGCATCTGATCTTTTTATTTTAGGTTTTTTACAAGTGAGCAAGAGCAAAAAATGCACTATTTTATAAAGCTTGCTTCTTTAGGTCTGTGTGCCCAAAGTTCTCATGCACTGTTGAAGTGAGATTTCAAGACTTGCTCCTCCTAATATCCTTTTCAAAGTCATACTGATTATTTCAAGGATTTTTCCAAAACGTGTATTAATTTCTCCCAAAACATGTTTTCATAGATTCATTAGGGCCTCCCAGTTTCATTCAGGTTTTTGAAGGCATTTACTCAGGATATTTTAGTCTGAATTACCAAGCTTTTCTAGCAATCCACCACCGTTTGGCCAATTTCTACCGAAAAAAAAATCTCTGACAGGTTCTCGCTGATATTTCCCAAGAACATTTTTTTACATGATTTCGTTAAGAATTTCATGAGGAATATTGTGAAAGAAATATGACAGAAGCTTCTGGCGAAACATTTTGTACATCCACTTGTAGGAATCTTACATAAAACAAGACAATGAAAAATGCAATGTTACCCAGTGCAGTGCTCAATTATGTAGTGTATTCCAGTTATGTATGCGTAATTGACAGGCTTGGTGGTCTAGTGACTATCGCTTCTGATTAATATGCAGAAGGTCCTGGATTCAATCTCTGGCCCGTGCCGTTCCCTCTACTTTGTATATTTCTACATATACAACTCATGCATACTATGTTCGTTCATAGCCATCGCTAGTACCAGAAATGGTTGAGAAGCCGTTTCCCTTCCTTCCAACTCTCACAGCACAGTGTTAATCTATCAGGTAACGCCTGTGAGTTATGCAATCAATCGAACTATGCCACATGAGCTTCATACTAATAATTACACAAGTCTATCACCTTTCGCCTGGCATCCACGCACCAATGTGTGAACCCCCTGCCAACCATATCCCACCAACACTCTGACATCCGCATGAATTTGTGCAGACCCAGAGGTATATTCGGTCTGCTGTGGATACAAACTATTTCAATCATCACTTCCTTCCACTTCCTCACATTGACCGGCAACCAGACGTAGCAGGCGCCATTGTTGCCTAAAAATAGAAGATCACCAACACTCACACACTGCAGCTTCCCGCTTGTTCCCCGGCAGATATCTCATTGGTTCCTTGTGTGAGTGCAGCTGGTCTGACGATACTGGAGTAGCATCCACGGGCGGTCAATCAAGCTCAAGCTCAAGCTCCAGTGATGTATGCGTAATGTAGAATAAGTGTAAATTTATCTTGTACCGACTTTTCGAACCCTCTAAGCAGAAAACTCTCTCGAATGAGTGTAATCAATGATTACACTGATGTAAATTTATGTTTACATTCGCGCGGGTTTTTTCAGAATAACTCGGATTCAAATTTTGTTGCAACCTGAGGTGAGTCCAGAATGTGCATAAAAATATTAGTTCAGTATAAATATCAGCAATTCTTGTAAGAAAATTATTATATAATTTTATACTAATCCATCCAGGTATTCCTAAAATACCTCTTAAGTTTTTTTTTTAGAAATTCCTACAAATAGTTTTAAAACGAATCCGTAAAAAATATATATTGTGTGATTTTCTAAAGCAACTTCTGGAACAATACATGAAGAAATTCTTTGTAAAATTTATATCTGGAATTTATATATAAATTTCCGAAAAATATTTGGTGGACACAACTAACTAAACCTCGAGAGAAGTTTTTGAAAAAAAAAACTAGATTTTTTCAATGAACTCCCGAAAATCCGAACCATCTCAAAAACTATTTGGAGGAATTTTCGAGGTAAAGCACGTAGAAATCTCTAGAGTGATTAGTATGAAACAAACATCAAATTCTCGCTCCAGTCGCCTTTTTTGATTCCATTTAGATCCCATATGAACTGTGCAAAATTTCAGCGCTTTCGGTGAAACTATAATTTAGCGTAAGCGATTCAAAGTTTTCATAGTATTTTCTATGGGAAAAATTGGGATTTAAAAAGTCGACTAGAGCGAAAAATTATTTTTTTCATACAAGCGTGTCCTATACTAGTGATTACCCCTTAGGACTCATTTCGAAAATTTGTTTATTGAGTTTATTCCATCAGAAATTCCTCAAGAATTATTCCCAAGGGATTTTTTCGAGGCTTCCATCAGGGATTTCTGTGAATTCTAACTACAACTCTCCCAGGGTTGAGGAAATTTCTTGGAAAAGTCGTCCAGAAATACTATTATAATTCTACAACGAATTGAAAAGCAAGAATGGTATGTTTCGTTTTTTTTTTCAAGAGTTTCTTGCCGGAATTTTTTATATGTTTTTTTTTTTAAGAGTGTAGAATTGTCATTTAAGTTAAAATACACATTAATAAAAACAATAAAAAAAATTTAAGTTCAGCCTAGATTTTTTTTATCAAAAACTACACTCTTGATCTAAAGTTTGGGATCACTCCCTTTTTAGGCCCATATCACCACCAATTCATGTTCGATTTCAAGAACCTATGTTTCATTCAAAAGATGGTAAGTCACAGAAACTTTTAACATGATTTTGGTAAAACTTTAAAAAAAAATATTTGTATGTAAACTTAACCAGAGTTGCACAATTTTCTTAAAAAATAATTTTAACTTACGGCAGTGTCACTAGAAGTTGGGTCGACCAAATTTTAAGATGAGAGTGGTAACATTATTAATTTTCTATCAACTTTTAACTGTTTTTTTGGTCAAACTTAGCCCAAAATTCTTGGAAAAAAAGTTATTAGGTAAAAAAAGTTTCATTTATAATATTTATAATATCTGAAGTGTCTTTGACTTATTAAGTTTTGAATGATACCCAGATTCATAATCAATGATCCAATTAGGTAGACATTTTTACCGTGACTCGCCAAAATCTTTTATTTTAAATGTATGTTAAAAAAGATTTTTTTTTTTCTAGTTGTTTTCACATTAACAAAAATAAACACTCCTCACTGTTTGTTTTTTCACTTTAAATAGGTCGTTCGATAAACAAACAGCTAATATGCCTTTATTAATCTTACTCAAAAACTCTATGGTAAAACAGAAGTTAGTTTATGAAGCTTTCTTTTTTATGCCAAAATATTTGAAATTGGTTCACATCAATGCAACATAGGTATTTCAGCTTTCGTAAACTCAAAACTTTTAAAGAGTGTAAAACTCGATTTACAACTAAACCTCAAATACTGTTCTACTCCAAACCCTCCGGAGCACGATTTTGAAATCAGAAAAAAATCCCAGATGGAATTCCGGAAGAAATTCCTTGAACAATTGTTGGAGGAATTTCTATTGAAATCTCCGAAGACAGCATTGCAGATGAAACTCCTGGAGAAATCCATGGAGGAATTTCTGAAAAAAGTTCTGGAGGCATATCTGCAGAAATTTCTGGATAAATCCTAGCAGAAATGAGGTGAGAAATTCTAGCGTGAAGGAAAATGCCCAGCAAGGAATTCTAGGCGAATTACTACAGGAAACCAGGAGAAAGCACTTAAGGGAAATTCCTTAAGCAATAGATATTGCTACGAGAAAACCCTGGTGGAACCTCAAGAGGAATCCCCGGGATCTATGAAGAAAACGTGAAGAAATCCCCTGAGATAAATGATTTGATTCATTTATGCTTTTGAGAACTCTTTAGAGGGATCCCCGGGATCTATGAAGAAAACGTGAAGAAATCCCCTGAGATAAATGATTTGATTCATTTATGCTTTTGAGAACTGTTTAGAGGGATCCCCTGGATAAATTCTTGGTAGAAATGCTGGAGGAATCTCAGTAGGAATTCTAGCAGGAATCCCAAGAGGAAATTTGGAAATTCACGGAGCAATTATATTTAGAAGGAATTACTGAAGAAATTCCCTAAGAAATTTCTTGACACATCCCTAGAAGAATTTCTGTGGAAATTCTTGGGAAAAAACCCGCAGGAACACCACTTTAAATTTCTGGAAAGGATCCTAGCATGAGTTTCTGAAGTGAAAAAGAAAAAAAATTCTGGGAGTGCCTGGAGGGAAATATATGAAGGGAATCTTATAAAACTTCCAGAAGAATTTCTTCATGAATTGTCGGAAGTATTCCCGGAAGAACACCAGCAGAAATTCCTGGAGGAATTACAGCAAGAGCTTCTGGAGGATTCACACCATGAATTTCTTAAGACTTTCCAATAGCATTCTTGAAGGAATCCCTGGAAGAATGCCGGCAGCAACTCCTGAAGCAATCGCAGCAGAAAATATACCGCTTAAACCTCAACAATATCCTTCAAAAGAATATTAAAGATGTTAACAAGTCCAAGGCTTGTGCACTATCTGCTGTGTGGTCCAATGACCACCCCTATTTATACTACCTTAGGTAGACATAATGAATCATACCTAGACATTTAGGTACTGTCATGAATAGTATTTCATGTAGGTAGATATTTTATGCACACAGCCATTAGGTAGACACTACACCGCCCAATTCCAAACTCCCACCCACTCCCGTAGATTTTCGTTCATACAAATGAAAATTGGTGTTCAGCTCTTTCTTGGACCAGACTCCCTCCCCCTTTTCCTCTTAAAATCAACGTGCCCCCAAATATTTCTAGAGTATTCCTGGAGGAATCCCTGGATTTTTCCATATTCGGACGAGACTCTGATAAAGAAGTATATTAAGCTGATTTTGAAGGAAAATTTCGGCTTGCAGTCTAACAATTTGCGTTGATTAATTACTGATCATTTCATTTCATTTATTTAGTATTACATCAAATTCAAGATAAAACTGAATCAACAATATTTCTCCATAATACACGGTTCGTGGCTGCCGCTCTCCATCCTCGGTCGCGCCCAATGCTCGCCAAGTCACGCTCCACCTGGTCCGCCCATCGTGCTCTCTGCGCTCCACGCCTTCTTGTGCCAACCGGATCCGTTGCAAACACCAGCTTTGCAGGGTTGTTGTCCGGCATTCTTGCAACATGCCCTGCCCAACGTATCCTTCCGGCTTTGGCCACCTTCTGGATGCTGGGTTCGCCGTAAAGTGCAGCGAGCTCGTGGTTCATTCTTCTCCGCCACACACCGTTCTCCTGCACACCGCCGAAGATCGTTCTTAGCACGCGTCGCTCGAAAACTCCGAGTGCTTGCAGGTCCTCCTCGAGCATCGTCCATGTCTCGTGCCCGTAGAGGATCACCGGTCTTATCAGCGTTTTGTACATGGTGCATTTGGTGCGTGGATGAATCTTTTTCGACCGCAGTTTCTTCTGGAGCCCGTAGTAGGCCCGACTTCCGCTGATGATGCGCCTCCGAATTTCTCGGCTCACGTTGTTGTCAGCCGTCAGTAAGGATCCGAGGTAGACGAATTCCTCCACCACCTCGAAAGTATCCCCGTCTATCGTAACATTACTACCCAGACGGATCCGGTCGTTTTCGGTTCCGCCTACCAGCATGTACTTTGTTTTTGAGGCATTTACCACCAGTCCGACCTTTGCTGCTTCGCGTTTCAGGCGGGTGTACAGTTCTGCCACCGTTCCAAATGTTCTAGCGATAATGTCCATGTCGTCCGCAAAGCACACAAATTGACCGGATTTTGTGAAAATGGTTCCCCGGCTGTTGAGCCCGGCTCGTCGCATCACACCTTCCAGCGCGATGTTGAAGAGTAGACATGAGAGTCCGTCACCTTGTCGCAGTCCCCGGCGAGATACGAATGAACTGGATAGTTCACCCGAAACCCTTACGCAGTTTTGCACACCGTCCATCGGTGCTTTAATCAGTCTAGTCAGCTTCCCAGGAAAGCCGTTTTCGTCCATGATTCTCCATAGCTCTGCGCGGTCGATACTATCGTATGCCGCTTTGAAGTCGATGAACAGGTGGTGCGTTGGGACCTGGTATTCACGGCATTTCTGGAGGATTTGCCGTACGGTAAAGATCTGGTCCGTTGTCGACCGGCCGTCGATGAAGCCGGCTTGATAACTTCCCACGAACTCATTTGTTTTAGGTGACAGACGACGGAAGATGATCTGGGATAGCACTTTGTAGGCAGCATTCAAAATAGTGATCGCCCTGAAGTTCTCACATTCCAAATGGTCGCCTTTCTTGTGAATGGGGCAGATTACCCCTTCCTTCCACTCCTCCGGTAGCTGTTCGGTTTCCCAGATCCTGACTATCAGCCGATGCAGACAGGTGGCCAACTTTTCTGGGCCCATCTTGATGAGTTCAGCTGCGATACCATCCTTATATAGTAAATGACGTGTTTTCCGAATGGAGTTCTACTTTATTATGACAAATCCTACTTTATATCAACGCCTACTACAGCTCGGCCATCTTGACACATCACATCGTCCTCGATGTGAACAATCGCTTCCCCATCGAAATCTTCCGCTGAACTCCAAGTCGATTCTACTTCAGTCTTCATTCCATGACTCCTCTCGTACACATGATTCGAGAGTAATGCTGCATACAGCTTACATCATGTTCTTCTTCTTGAACACTTTATTCTTATGTCCTCAGCTACTACAAAAAGCTCCATGGCACCATCGTCCGATCGAAAATCTCTGGTTTGAAGGAATCCCTTCCCATGCCGGGATTCCGCTTCAGTAACTTGCGGGATGTAATTCGGATCTTCCACTGCTATTATCTCGAAAGGCTACTTGAAATTTTGATAACATTACTTCAGGATAATGGATCTTATCCCACATCTGAAATTATAGTAAATGACGTGTTTTCCGAATGGAGTTCTACTTTATTATGACAAATCCTACTTTATATCAACGCCTACTACACTTACCAGCTGCTTTGTTGGTTTTGAGCTGGTGAATGGCATCCTTAACTTCCCTCAGCGTGGGAGTTGGTTCATTTCCGTCCTCCGCTGCACTGGCGTCGTCGCACGCTCAGAAAGCCGTTCTGATAAACGTGAACAAACAATCGCGAATATGAGAACAAGCAAATATACACCGTAAACTGGAACTAGTTCCAGCTGTCAATATGGGCGTTCTCGATACCGTGACATCTAGTTCACGGTGTACATTTCTTATTGTTGTTATCGTTGCTATGCATAGTTCCCGTTTGTTCTCGTTGCCGTGATTGGGAGTTCACGTATATAGGAACGGATTTTTTTGCGTGCGTTCCTTCCGTTGCCGTGGGCTCCCGTGCCTACGTTCTCCACGCCGTTCAGGTGCTGATCGAAGTGCTGCTTCCACCTTTCGATCACCTCACGTCCGTCCGTCAAAAGGCCTCCGTCTTTATCCCTGCATATTTCGGCTCGCGGCACGAAGCCGTTGCGGGATGCGTTGAGCTTCTGATAGAACTTCCGTGTTTCTTGGGAACGGCACAGCAGTTCCATTTCTTCACACTCCGCTTCTTCCAGGCGGCGCTTTTTCTCCCGAAAGAGGCGGGTCTGCTGTTTCCGCTTCTGTTTGTAACGTTCCACGTTCTGTCGAGTCCCTTGCTGCAGCATTACCGCCCTCGCTGCGTTCTTCTCCTCCAAAACCGTTCTGCACTCTTCGTCGAACCATTCGTTACGTCGATTCCGTTCCACGTACCCGATGGTGCTCTCGGCTGCGTCGTTGATGGCTGCTTTCACTGTACTCCAGCAGTCCTCTAGAGGGGCCTCATCGAGCTCGCCCTCGTCTGGCAACGCGGCTTCGAGATTCTGCGCGTATGCTGAGGCGACATCCGGTTGCTTCAGTCGCTCTAGGTTGTACCGTGGCGGTCGCCGGTACCGTACATTGTTGATGACGGAGAGTTTTGGGCGCAGTTTGACCATCACCAGATAGTGGTCGGAGTCGATGTTGGCGCCACGATAGGTCCTGACGTCGATAATGTCGGAGAAGTGCCGTCCGTCAATCAGAACGTGGTCGATTTGAGATTCCGTCTGCTGTGGTGATCTCCAGGTGTAACGATAAGGGAGGCTGTGTTGGAAAAAGGTGCTACGTATGGCCATATTTTTGGAGGCGGCGAAATCAATGAGTCGTAGGCCGTTTTCGTTCGTCTGCTGGTGGGCGCTGAACTTACCAATCGTCGGTCTGAATTCCTCCTCCTGGCCTACCTGAGCGTTCAAATCTCCTATGATGATCTTGACGTCGTGGCTTGGGCAGCGATCGTACTCGCGTTCGAGCTGCGCGTAAAATGCGTCCTTGTCATCATCAGTACTTCCGGAGTGTGGGCTGTGCACGTTTATTATGCTGAAGTTGAAGAATCGGCCCTTGATCCTCAACCTGCACATTCTTTCGTCGATCGGCCACCAACCGATCACGCGCCTCTGCATATCACCCATCACGATAAAAGCTGTTCCCAGCTCGCGTGTGTTGCCGCAGCTCTGGTAGATGGTATGATTACCTCTAAACGTTCGCACCATGGATCCTGTCCAACACACCTCCTGCAGCGCTACGATGCCGAACCCGCGGTCCTTCAGTAGATCGGCGGGTATGCGGGTGCTCCCAATGAAGTTGAGAGATCGGCAGTTCCACGTACCGAGTTTCCAATCGCAAGTCCTTTTTGTTCGCTGGGGTCGTTGCCGTTGGTCTCGGTTCGTATTATTCTGTTGCTGATTTTCCGTTACAATGGTTTTTTACGGCTGGCTCGTAGGGCCTGACACCAACCCCCTACTTTCCGGAGGACCATAGTGCACAGTTGAGCTTAGAGTCCTTCCCTGGCACTCGGACGTAGATCAGCCGCCCCTAACATGGGGATCAGACGCTGTTGTGAGCCGCTCCTCCTGGAGAACAGACGCTCAGGTTTGCCGAAGCAAACCCCCCCTTCCCTGTCAGCCTACGACCAAAGTTCCCACCGGGGTTGGTTACCCGATCTTCCCTAAGGTTGCTCATAGTTTCCGGCCGGTACCGCGTGGAGGTAGGGATAGGAGTTGCTGGGCAGAGGCTAGTGGATCACAATGGGATCTGAATTGCGCAGCATACCCAGCCTTTACCGTGCCCCTTAATTACTGATCATCGCCGACGTTTCGGTCCGGCTATTGGACCATCTTCAGGGCTCGATACACAAATCAACAAGTCACACAATTTTGTTCAATTTTGAAACCGTCGGGTTGAAAAGGTCACGCCGTCTGGTACACTTCTGGGCCATTCGTTCCGGTTGGGTTTTGGAAATCCCAAGCTGGTGCACAGGTACTACCTGCCGGTGCAGACTGCCGCCTCTACTGATCAGCTGTTTCTCCGTGTGTATACTAGTATTAGCCAGGCTTGATAATCCTCCTCGAAATCAAAAGAATTTTGCAACATGCTCTAGAGCGGTGTTTTGCTTTTGCCTCGTCGCGAGGGAGCGAACGAACCCCAAACAGAGAGGCAATAAAAAGTGAGCGAGGAAGAGGGGAACGAAAAAAGAGCCGATGATTATTTCGGGTTTTTGAGTGCGATTTTCGCCTCGAGAGTCTTTCTTTGTATGGGAGTGGAACTCGCGAGAGCTTTTTGAGTGTGAGTGGACGTGAGAAACACACCAAGCAATTATGAGTGTTAGACGAACTCCTCGCTGCGCGGCAAGCTCGCGCTCGGTGCTGTTGAGGATTTGCGTTGTGATTTCTGAGTTTTATTTTCACTCCTCAGAAAATCGCCAAAATCACTTCCTCATTTTCTCGCGAGGGAGTTTTAGTCAAGCCTGGTATTAGCCGACGGCGTGACCCTTTTCAACAAGACGGTTTCTAAATTGAATAAAATTATGTGACTTGTTGATTTGTGTATCGAGCCCTGAAGATGGTCTAATAGCCGGACCGAAACGTCGGCGATGGTCAGTAATTAATCAACGCAAATTGTTAGACTGCAAGCCGAAATTTTCCATCAAAATTAACAACCATCCAGTCGAAACCTATAAATATATTAAGCTGTTTTCAAAAGTGATTTGTGTAATTGTTCGTTACGCAATTAATAGACATCAACAGAATTAATATTAATAAGAAGATGGCAATGCTGAGTGAAACACACTGGCTTACAAAACCGGGTCACCACTGTATATGCAAAATTTTCTCCGTAAAATTGATCGATTTTCGTAACCATATAGGCCAATTATTTTTTTTTATTTATCAACACATTGGTTTTTGTGATTTTTCAAACAAATGATTCATTTCCATTTACATTACCTTACGTTGCACAATTACACCCATAGGGGCAAGAGCCGAACAGATTAGACTTTTCCCATCATCATCTCGGTAAACCCGTTTTAAACATTGCTGATAAAATGCACGTGACAACAATATTTTTTGTTGCCCTAACAAATCGCACATGATAGCTCTCTCGTCTGGTTATTACAAGCAACAACGACACTTGCATTGAAACACGTTTATCTGCATTGAACAACTATATCATCGCACTGGCCACTACTCTTGTACCGAGTTCGGTGATCGTGTGATCGCGTCTTCTGCTCTCTTCTGCCGGCTGACAATAATGTAAACACTTACGCAAATCAGCCTTCTGGTGGATTGACTGCACAGCCAACATATGATGGTGCTGACACATCATCTTGAAGCCCCTTTCTCTAGCCGTTTTTGTTTTTTCTTCACAAAATGCCACCACAATCACTTCCTCTGTGATTTGCACACAAATTTCAACTCTTCACACCCCCGAATAACAATCGAGTCGCGGCTGATGTTGTACACAGACAGTAGTTGTTGTTGTTGTTATCGTTGTTGATTTTGCACTGACGTCCGTACGATCACCTATTTGCGTAGATCTCCACCGGTCGTTGTCGTTTTGTCTGTTGTGTCGCTGATGTTGTTGTTGATGTTGCTGTACCGAAGCGTGGATTCGCCAATCACCAGCATTTTCACCGTACACCGGACCGGACCATTTCCAACGTAATCATAACGCCCACGATCGCGATATTTACTCTCAGACTTAGTTGCACCCGAAAGGTCGTAAAACAAACACGTTAACAAGCACGCGCGCGCCCCGCTATTGCACAATGTTTAGCTCGCCGAGAATAGGTTAAGAACGCTAGCTATTGCTACTAACTTTAGGTCCTGCGCGAAGTTTCCCGAGAGGCTGCAACGGAAATACTAAACAAAATAAGAATCGCAAATCGCGCGCGCGCTTTCGCACACGTTAAGAATCTTGGGACATACGACGACCCCGACGATGACGACGACGACCAAGACGATGATGAGATGAGCCCACCGTGATGTGCCGATGTCTACGACTATCTCTGACCGTGAGGGATGTGTACAGACGCGGTTCTAACTGCCAGGCAGCAATCACACAATCACGAGAAGAGGGTTGATCGACTGGTGGGGTGGAAATGGAGCGAATCGGACTGTGGCACGGTAGCCTCCGTACTAAGCCAGTCACTTGATCTTGCCCGATTGCTACTGTCTGTTGTTTGTGTGTACTTTCGCGAATGTAAGGTGTGGAACCATTTGGGCAGGAGGTCACATGCCGCAAGATCTTAGTCCGATTCTTATCGAATGACTTTAATGTTTATACACTTTTTCGTATATGTAATATCGTTTTCCACCACGTAAATTGGTATAAACCCATGAACCAATATAACGAAAAGTGCCCATAATAGGACTCCCTACCCAAATGGTCCGACACCATACCTATCTACTGAGTGTGTGAAGACGCGTCACGTCGTTGTAATCGGAAGCGGAGATAAAAGCTTGAAATTTCAAAAATAAACAACAGTGACAACTCATACACATATGCGAATTTCGTCATTGACCTTGATGTACGAGGTCTACCCAGGGTTCAGAAACTGTATCTTACCTTTTAAAGGATAGGGATGTCACATTGCTTCCTCGATATGGGAAAAGCAAGAAAAGTGGGAGCCTTGATCAAGTCCATTATTAATTGGGAGCTTCCTCTGCCAATTACCACTCCAGTTGGCTGGGGGGTAGATCAGCGAGGTGAAGTTGATCACTATGGGATTCACGTCCTTCAGCCGTTGAGGACGCTACAATTCTGTTCGTATGGAATATCTTTTGACGTTAATCGATTGTATATTTGAAGAAAATACTGTCCTCCACAAAATCTCCACTAATCAACGCCTTGTATATCAAATGACTCACAAAACACTTTCATTCATACATAGTATGTTTATTGAATATAGCTTTCAGTTAAAATTGATGTTAATATATAAGTTTTATTTGAAAACAACATACCGTAAAATGGGGTGTTAAGAGCTCATGCAAAAGTGATCGGACAGCGGCACGCGTGTAAATCAAAGGGGTACCGCTGTCCGATCACTTTTGCAATATTTTCAACGCCTTGCCTCGCCCAGACCTGTGAACGAAAACATTTTATACTTTGTATACACAAAATTCAGCATATTCGTAGTTCCGTGTCAAAAATTGAGCTCATTCCACCAAAGCAAACTATAGTTACACCATCTCAAACTTGGCCATTTTGTATGAAAATCGGCGTTTGTCCGATCAATTATGCACCACAGTGTACATATACTTCCTATACTTTGTTTGTAGTGCAAACGAGTGCAAAAGAATAATCAAATATGACATTCAAATAAGAGTGTCGAAAAGTCCAACTTTTCGCCTTTTCGGCAAACTAAAAAGTGCCGAAAAGTAATACTTTTCGGCACTTTTGTTCAAGTGTGGCAAAGTAGGCCTTATCATGGCATTTTCAATGATGGAACGTAATTACAAAAACATTTGTTTGGAATCATATGCATTATACCTTACTTTATTCAAAAGAATTAAGGAAAAGTTATCAACCTTACCCCCAGATTACGGTATCAAAGAATAGAAATAGAAAGAATGCCAGTTGCCTTTTCTATGCATGTAAACGTCAATTTTCCTGAGTGTAGGAGAAGGTGGTGTCCGTATGTTTTGGTATTCGCATACAGTTAGCAACACGCGCAAGAAGATTCAACTTTCTATCGTAGATAGCGCTGCAGTAGAACTTTCTTGATATTATTATTATAACTTTTTCAGAAATTATAAATACACTAACGATTAACTGCCATTTCAATTTGAGCATAATATCCAAAAAAGTTTCTTCTAGCTCTTATTACAAACATGCTAACGAAGCAAATAGTACCAACTTTGTTGATGTTTCTGGTAAAAGTTAAAAAATAAGGCTCTGTAAACTAGATGATTATAATTTGAAGTTGCAGAAAGTGGTCAAAAAATGTAGCATAGTAGAAAAGAAAAAAATCTCACAGATAAAATATTTAATTTCCAAACACAATAAAAATGGCTGTATTGATAAGAAAAGATATTTCTCGATTGGTAAGAGTAATTTTTACTGGAATATTTGATCAAGAACCACCATTACGGGCCTTCTCAATGCAAAATTTTTTGTTTCAAATTTCTCAACAACACCAGTAGCAACAAACGCTAAGCAAACGAATCCCTTAATTATGCTTACTGCATTCGTTTTTATGGTATGACAAGCTTTACCATCTGAAGGATCGAATAAGCTGAAAAAATAAGTTTGTTTAGATTAAATGCGTTCAGGAAAGCTAAGAAACTGTGTGGTAGTTCTTATGTTCCGTAGAAAACCTTAAAAAATAAGAAACTTGATCTCCGAAAAAATGTTGTGGGAATGCCTTTATCGATTTTTCCCAAATTTTGATCAAGGCATTACTTAGACAACTTGTTGAGAAAGCGAATGTGATAAAAATTTAGATACATTTTGGTATTTAGTGAGAAATAATGTTGAAATCATTAAAAAACACCTTTATGCAAATGCAAATTTGAAAAATTAAGTTATTTGTTAGAGAACTCGACCGTTCTTTAAAATATCAAGACAATTGAAAGGGAATATAAAAATATGGAGTACAATATGCTATACTCTGAAACAAGTTGGTAAAAATCATTAGAACAGTACATTCAATTGAATAAACAAAGTGTATTTATAATTTCTGAAACAGTCTATATTATTTGTTTGTACTCTGGAACAAAGGTGACCTACAAGATGATGACATCGGAATTGACATGGGAGAAGTGGGAATTCCTAACAAAAGGAAAGAATTAGTCGATTTAATGAGAATACAATTATTTCTGTAGGGCCGACTTAAATTCATATACCTATCTGTGTATTTTTTTGAACGCAAGAATGACGCATATTAAGATTCCAGTGTTCGGATTGACGCTTTTGAGAATGACACACTTATTTGAATGATCTATCTCCCGAAACTTGATTTCGATATTCTAACAAAGAAGGATATGCTCCATTCCTTCCGGATGGCATTCCTCCACGAGTATCTTTTAAGATTTCTCTAGGTATTTCTTCAGAGATTCGTATAGACACTTCTTCTGTGATTATTCTTTTTCTTGGCGGAAATCCTCCAGAAGTTGTTCCTGAAAATTCTCTGGGAGGTCCTTGTGGGAATTCTGCAGAAGTTCTTGCAAAAACCCCCCAAGAGTTCCTCGTGGGAAATCTTAAGGATTGGTGGGATAGCTTCAGGAGTTCTTCTAAAAATCATTCGAAGGTTCCTGGTAAAATCACTAAATCTTAACAGACTAAACTCTCTAAAGGAACCTTTGGAAAATTTCCTAGAGAAACTCCCAGAAGGAATCTATTAAGGAATCAAGAGGAATCCACAGAAGACATACAAGGTGGAATCCCTAGCAGGGGTACCTGGAGGAATCCAAGTTTGCATTTTAGACATTTTAGAAATAATCGAAAGATGAAATCCCGAATAAAAACTCTGGAAGGAAGCTCCTGTAGGAATATTTAGATGGACTTCCTGGAGGAATCCCCGGAAGCAATACCATTGTTAGTGTCTTAACACAATAAGCCCATGAAATGAAAGAAAAGGTTCGCTTTTGCACCACTAACACAAAACGAAAAACGCATACGCTACAGGGGCGCATACGTATTTTATGCCATCATGGGTAGTTTATTCTAATTCATTTATAGATGCGTTACCTCAGGATTTATGTCAAACTATAAATAACGTTTGGGAGATTTTGGCTTCCTCAGTCTAGGGAATCCAAACGATTAAATTGGCATTGCCCGACGTTTTGGCCTAATTTATTTGGCCTTTTTCAAGGGTAAAGCTGTCTATCGTTTTTTGTTATATGTAATTTATAACTAGTGCCACAGTTTCTTTTGGAGCTTCTTGTAGCATTTTTACACATATACACTACCCGCCAATAATATGGAATCGTTGCAATACTCAGTATTGCAGCACCCAAAAAGTTTGGCATCACCTAAAATAAGGAGAAAAAATGGACTGAACCTAGAACCAATTAGGTTATGGGTACGAGTTGCCCTTTCAAGGCGAATAAGGGGGGTAATAAGTAGTTTGTGCCTCAAAGACCTGAAACAATCACTTTTCAGGGAGATGCAATACTTTTTGGGGTGCTGCAATATTCAGTATGAGTGTTGCAATACGCGATTCCATATTTATGGCGGGTAGTGTAGATTTTAGGCGAATTTTACAATAATTTTGGGAAGGGACGTAGACACTGCTTTCGCTTATTCATCAACTCACTTGGTACCAAGTACCAAGTACCAAGTGAGTTGATGAATGTGCGAAAGCAGTGTCTACGTCCCTTCCCAAAATTATTGTAAAATTCGCCTAAAATCTATATGTGTAGAAATGCTACAAGAAGCTCCAAAAGAAACTGTGGCACTAGTTATAAATTATAACAAAAAACGATAGACAGCTTTACCCTTGAAAAAGGCCAAATAAATTAGGCCGAAACGTCGGGCAATGCCAATTTAATCGTTTGGATTCCCTAGACTGAGAAAGCCAAAATCTCCCAAACATTAAACTTCCAGTCGAAAATCTTACGCAAACTATAAATAACTAGTATTCTAGGATGAAAATTGATCAAACTTTAAGTGTTGACAAAAACGGAAAGATATGTTGACGAAATCGGATAGCGACAAAAACGGATAGTGATAGAAACGAATAGTGACAAAAACGGAACATAATAAACTTGAATAATTACCGCGCATAATAATTGGGTTGCATTATACTTGTTCCCAAATTTTCGGGAGGTTATAATTGCCCTTCACAAGGTCGATTTTTGTCGAAGCAAATCACAACTTCAGATGTTAGTTGTAACGTAGCTTTTGCTGCAATTTTATTATTCGTTTTAGTTTTGGAGTAATTCGATAGATATAAGTTTTGTACTCACATAAATCGGTTTGCATGGGTAGATTTAAGGACAATTTTCCCGTATTCTTCGTGTCTTGTGTTGTTCCTGCATGATTCATTTTAAATTAGGTTAAGTTTTAACAATAGAAATAAGAAACTTACTGCTCTGCATGAACCACTAACACTTTTAGATTAGGAACAACTATTTTTAGGTTACTAACAATTTAGCGTGTAGTTTAGCTATAAGAGATTAGAATTCAATAATTTAATTTAACAATTTGCATGAGAATTCACTTTTAACAAATCTTCACCTTAGCAACTTTACCAACTATTCTCACGTGTTCTAGTTTTACAATTGATAGCAGATTGCATGACATTAGATTGGTCCATCTGTCATTCCCTTTTCTTCCCTTGTTACGCTGACAGGCTTGTCATCGGTCGGCTCAGCCGTCACGGTATCGTGACCGACAGTGCTGCCAGAACCAACAATACTTATGACACACATGTGATACAAGAATCACTGTACAATTGCCCTTGAAATGAGTTCCACACTGATTATTCTCTCCGTTCAAGATAGTCTTGTTAGAATTTTCTTGACACTGTGTACCGTTGTACAGGAACCACATTCGTATCACATGTCTGTCTGGGGTATTAGTTTTTCTCGGTGACCGGAGTCACCGAGAAAAGCCAATGCAACCCAATTATTAAAAACGGAACATACCTGTATTCCGAATATCCGGAAAAAAACTCGTTCTGCCGCCAGTTGACGATCTAACAGCTCCTTTTCCTGTTTCAACTGAAGGCTGTACATCTCCTTCTGCAGTGGAAGCCCTTTTTCACGCATTTCTTTCTCCATTTGCAACTGCTCTTCGTTGCACATCCTAGTCATTTCAAGCCTTTTTGCACTAAGTGCCATCTGATGCGCTGCGTATCGAGTCGACTCCGCTCTTCGTTGACCCTTTCTTGGAACTTTTTTTTCGTGTACACTTACTAGACAATTGCAGCACCTAGGATTGTTGGGATTCCAAGTAATAACACAAGTGTTGTGGTGACTAAAAGTATAATCGTATGGTCCAGTTACCTTTCTTAGTGAAAATTTTCTGTGACAGTAAAATGAGTGGAAAAGTTTAAGTCGCTGAAGTATTCTCTTTCTCTCTCTACTTGGCGTAACTGAGACACAGGATGCTCCTCGTTAAAGTGTTTTACGAGCAGAGCCGTAGCCTGCGGTTAGCCAGCCTCAGAGGGGCGCCAAAAAGGACTAAGACTAGAATAAAACAGGATGATGCTAATGTTTTCTTGAATGTTATCAATATTTCACTATTTTCCGTCTTTGAGATAGATAATTTGTTTTTTTTTTAACGTTTTTTTCTTTGTTTATTTAGATAATCTTTCGTAAATTCGTAAAGGACTTTTGGAAGATATTTTTTCAAAAAAAAAAACCTGTGATACATTTGTAAATGTTTTTCAAGACTAGCTGCAGAAATTCCTCCATAGATTCTTCATGTTTTTATTTCACAATACTTTTTTCACATTTTTTCCTAGATTTCACCTGGAAAATCTTCAATGAATTTCTGTAGAAATTTTCCAGAGTTTCCTTCAGAAATTCTTATAAAGATTCCTGCAAACATATCTTCAAGGTTTACTTTAAAGCCCTTCAATAGATCTTCTCAGTAATTTCTTCATGGATTCCTATATAAAAACCTGCAGAGATTCTCAGAGAAATCCCTCCAGGGATTTTTTAGCAATTCTGCCAGATATTTTTTAGAAAATCGTCCCCAGTTTTCTGTAATAATCTGACCACAGTTTCCTTCATAAAATCTTCTATAGATTCCTTTAGAAACAAAAAGAAAGCTTAAATATCGGTAAGAAAACCTTCCATTCATTATTTCCGAAATTGTTCCATGTTCATTACAGTTTGCTCCATAAATGTTTGCCAGAATTCCCCTTGGAAACCTTTCATGAATTTCCTCATGAATTCCTCCAGAAACCATACATTTGGAATTCCTTCAGAAATTCAGAAATGTCTCTAGGTATTCCGTTGGAAAATCTGTCAATGATTTTATACAAAGCTTCTCTAAAGGACATGCATGCATTCCATCAGAAATTTCTCAGGGATTTCTTCATAAAACCTTATCGAGATTTTTTGTAGAATATTCTCAAGAGATTCCAAAAGCAAATTTAGCAGGGATTCCTTCAAAAATTCTTGCAAATATTCTTTCAAAAACTCTTCCAGTGGCTATCCATAAACTCTCCATTCCGTCAGGCATTTCTTCACACTGATATATGTAAAGGGCAACACTGATATATGTTGCCCTTTACTGGCATTTACCAGATTGGCTGGTATGTCATAAACATACAGAAAAACTTGTAGTTAGAAGACACAGAATGTTGCTAATTGACAAATTGAGGGATGAATTTTTGAAAAAAAAAACGCGTTCTGGTGGGATTCGAACCCGCAAACAGACTGCTTGGTGGCTAGGTATGCGGAGTGCGAGAGTAAGTCTCGGCTTCAAATAAAAATAATACGCTCTCACTTGTAGTTGTTGGGCACAAACGAGGCTGTGTTGTGGATTGACATCTAAGCCGAAAGAGAGATGGTTCTTGAAAAAGTGAATGTTTATGGTGAGGGCTCGGGTTCAGTTTGGTTTTCTATTCCGCAGAATTATCACCTGTTCTGTGGCTTAGCTGGTTAAAGCACCGGTCTAGCGAATACGGGGTCGTGGGTTCGAATCCCACCAGAACGTGATTCTTCTAACTACAAGTTCTTCTGTATTTCTTCACGAGCTACTCCAGGAATTCCTGCAGGAATTACTACATGAATCCCATTGGAAATTTTTACTGAAATGTCTCCCAGATTTTCATATAGACCGGATATTCCAGCAGAGATTCCTTGAGAGATTTCACCATAATTCGATTCAGTAATTCCAGCAGAAATCCTTCCAGATGTTCCATAAAAACTCATATATAAATTTCTTCAGGTATTTATCCATGTACATTGTCTGCCTTAAAACTTTTTTATAGATCTTATGGGAAATATTTTGAATAAACTTCAAAAGAAATCATTGGTTAAGTTATTGGAAAGTTCTGGTAAAACCAATTGAACTAATCGCCAAAAAAAATAGTAAAGATTGTTTGAGGTTTCCTGAAAACCAATGAAACTCAATTTAGTATTTTTAAAACATATTTTCAGTTGAACAAAAATACAGAAAAGAAAAGAAAAATTTAAAAATACTGTGAGAAAGATGTCTTGAATAAATTTATGCATCGTTTATGTAAGGAATCTGAAATGTCATTTATAATTATTGTGCAGGCAAGAAAAATTCTTGAAAGATTCTTGAAATGCAAAATGTGTTCGTACTTATAATCGTGTGAAGAAATAAATGTTGGAATATTTTCGAGTGATTCCCATTGAAATTTCTGAAGCAAAACAGGAATAAGTCGGAGGGTATTTGTTTCTTCGAAACACTGACATCCAAATTAAAAAAAAAAAGAATTATTCAAGCGTTTGATTTGAATAGGTCATAAGTCTGCTGTGATTCCTATATAGATTCGACCCATTCAAATCGATCGTCAGAATTGCAAATTTTTGTAAATTATCAATGTCCAATTGTCGTGGGCCGCCAATCTGGATGCTTGCCAAGGGCGCCATAGGACCACGCTACGGCTCTGTTTACAAGCACTTGGGTTGCTTCAGGCACCGTGATCCTTCCAAGGTTTTCTCCAAAATTTCCTCCTGAGATTTCTCTATTGGAATCACTAGCAATTCGGTGTGGTATACCTCCAAAAGCTGCGATTCCATCAGGATTTTGTGCTTCGATTCTTCTTAGTGTTTCTGCTAGCGTTTCTCCAAGAATGCCACTGGAAATTCCTCCAAGAATTCTTCCGAAGATTTGTAGAAGATTTCCCTCAGATATTTCCCTAATATTTCAAGGAATTCCCCATGTGATGCCTCCTGAAGTTTTTCTGGGGACTTCTTCAGTGACTCACACTGGGATTTCTCCAAAAAATCTTGCTGATATTCATGCATGACTTTTTCCAGGAATTACTATCGGAACTCCGACAGCGATGCATAATGGGATTTCTGTATGGATTTCTCCAATAATCCCTCCTAAAATCACTGCGTGGATTTTTACAAGCCATTTCTGCTTCGATTCTTCCATTAATTCCTGCTGGTGTTACTCCAAGAATTCCGCTGGAATTTGCTCCAGAAATTTTCATAATAATCCCTTCAGATATAAGAATTGATCAAGCATTCCCCCAAGATTTTTTTCAGAAACTCCTGCTCGAATTCCTTTAGGAATTCTTTGGAGACTGCAATATGAATTTCTTCGGAGATACTTTTAGATGTTACTGCAGGGATTCATCCAGGAATACCTCTAGGAATTCAAAGATTTCAATCAGGGTTCTTTCAGAAATTACTCTAGGGACTTTTCCAGATATCCTGTAGAGGTTTTTATAGAAACTATTTACGGGATTCCTTCCGAAATTCCTGTAGGATTTCGTCCCGTTATTCCTCGGGTAATTTCTCTAGCGATTCTTCCAGATATTTCTTCAAAGCATTTTCCTGAGATTCTATCAGAGGATTTTTTAGAGTTTAGTCTTTGAAAATAAAAGCAAAAAGGCAGTGGAAACGGAGCCATTTAGGATAGTATGAGAAACAAAAAGGTAGCATCTACGCGATTCATGCGTTAAGTTTGAAATGTTTTGCTTTGAATTTGCTGAGACAAAAACGCAAGTTCAAAGTTTAAAATGTTTCCCGGGTATGAATTCCTTTTCTTTGACATTTGATTTTTGAGCATCCCCATCCACTCCGTATTTGTTGGTGGATGATAGACCATTCGGCCACACCATGATCTTCC